>NW_010109846.1:61150-136962 GCF_000699245.1 Pterocles gutturalis
TAAGAATTAATTTCCTTTCTTTTACCGTGTATTTGTTATGTCTTAATAGCGTGCAGTGACCTGGGTGTACAGTCATGGTTTCTCTGAGTGCTTTGGCTCCTCACTCCCACAATTTAAAATAGAAAATGCAGCATCCTAATTCCAAAATATATCTGCTGTCTCTAAGTAGCAGAAAAATCACTAGGAAGCTTGTCTCATAAGGGGGTCCACACAGAGAGGTACTAGTCTGCATCTGGTAGTAGAGGCATGGTCAGGTGTTGAAACAATAGCACTGGTTTTAGGAGCTGTAAGCCTGCTTCTCTCACTGGATTTCCCTGCAAACTTTGGCAAATGCCTTAACCTCTCCTTACCCTTCTTACCTTTTTCTGAGCCAGTTAGCAAGCTCACAGAGGCCTTGCATGGGTAGCTGTATGAAAGCGCCAAGGATCTTACATGGTTTTGTGTTGTTTAGTTGGTGTTTTTTTTTTTTTTTTTCCTGCAGGTGTGAGGAATAGGGACCTGTATTAAATAGAAACTCCATTTTGTAACTGTGTTTTACACAGGCTGTGTTGTCTGGAGTTTCTGTAGCTGGGGATTCTGTGTCAGATAATTGTGTGCATTTGCAACTAATCAGATCATCTGCTCATCATTCTTACAGCTTCTTAGTACTTCATCTGTAAAGTCAAAATCTGACCTCCAAATTATTTAAACAGACTTCAAGTTGATAACTTTGTTTTCCAAAGTGGCTTTGGTCACCTGTACACAATCATCCATGTGATTAATTCCTTTTAATAAATCTTGCCTCAGTTATAGTCGGCCTATAATGGGATCTGGCCGTACGGTGGCAGATGATTCATTGGGAAGTGGCAGGCAGAAAGTACTAGAAGTAAAATAATAAACCAACTCTTTACAATATTGTCAGTAGTTTGGAGAAACTGATTTAGGCATTATCAGTTATTAAATTCCCTGAAGTGCAAGTCATCATCCCCCTTTGCGTAGTACAAGAGTATCCTGTTAACACAGGTAAATCTGAATAGCTTTAATGTGCGTTACTAGGCTTTGATTGAGAAAATTCTCTTTGATCAATATAGCATTTGAACGTGTATCGGGCTTCCTTAGTTTTTCTGATTGTTTTCTAGAATTGCTATTTTAAATTTGGATCATTTGAGGTGTTTTAAAATTTACAAACAAGCAAAAAGCCTGATCAGACTTCAGAAAAATAGTCTGTGCAAGTGACAGCGTTTTTCATAGACGTGGGAAGGCTTTGGGAGAGGAACAGTCATGTAAGCAGAAAATTGTAGTCCCATTCTCAACAATTTCTTGCCTAGCAGTTAGTTAATTGGCACATCTGTCTTGTAAGCATCCCTATGGAAGGCAAGACTGTTCTAAGAAGGAGGAGGGATTGCGTTATGGTTCTTGAAACTGTACTTAAATACGTTGCTAAGTTGGTGTTAATGGAGATTTAAAGTAAAAAGTCACTTACCATACACGCTGTACAGTTCACGTAAGTTTTATGGGGTTTTATTTTTGTAATAGATACTGAAGTGAGATGTCCCTGCCAGAGTTGTCCTGGATTTGTGGCAAGATAAGGACCCACTGTTTTGTGGCAGAAAAGATGCCTTGTTGGCTCTTACCTCTTCACAAACTCAGGGGAACCGACTGACAAATAACCTGCCTGCATTCAGTTTGCCAAAGCACGGCTGATACGTGCAAAACGCATGTATTTTATGTGATGCATCATACTGGAGAGGCCGTGTATTGGTTTTCCAAACCTCACCAGTAAGTTTATTCCTATAAAACTGATGTTAGCTCTGTATGTGTTGTGTTTTACCTAAAACCAGAAGAACACTGTGGTAGTTCTGACATGGGTGTCCAAGGAAGGTAATGGTTTTGGTTTGGCTCTAAAACCAATATAGTAATCTGGATGTAGTGTTCTGTATCTGAATAAAAGCCTTTGCTGCCAGATGGACAATGGCCAATTTAACACAGTGCTTTTTCTTTTCAATTAATATAATTTTGAAGAAAAAGAAAAGCAAATCTTTACTGTAATCTTTTAAGACCTAGAATGTATTTTTCACATATCCTTTGAGACATGCAATCCATGAAGCTTCAACTATTTTTGTACAAATAGATTTTTAGATGAATTATAAACTCTTAAATTAAAATTACAGGCTTCTTTCTAAGACTCATAAAGGATTAGGGACAGTTGGGAGCAATTTCAAGGGGGAGCTCTACAATGAAAGATTTGCCAGGGATTTGAATAAAGGTGCAAATCAGAATGTAGTACTTCCGCTGCTTTGTTGGCGTAAAACGCCACAATGACTGGACACTGAATGTGGTGGTGGAAGTGTTTGGATTTGTTTTCTGTTGTAATTCTTCTTCAAAGTGACTGTGATATTGCAATATTGCAGTGTCCAGGGACCATATTGTTCTGTGGCCCTTGCAAGACTTGGCTTTATGCAATTTAACCCTCATGTGTTTATGTAGGAAATTGCTTTTTCCTATGTTCTTTTTTTGTTGTTGTTTTGGAACTTTTTTTCAAGCTTTTCAATTTCACCTATCTGCAAACCTCATGCAGATAGAAAATAAGCCTCCCATCTAAACTTTCTCAGGGGGAATTCAATCCTGTTTTGTAACACGTGTCTATATATTCCTTACATAAATTATTTTTCTGTTTATTATTTTTTTTCAAATTTGTGGTACTCTCTGCTGTCTTGGGTGTGAACTTTGTTAATAGTTGCTTATAAAATTCGTAGAAAGAAGACACTGTTCCTACAACTAGGATAAATTCAGGTATTTTTCTGAGTTCTTACTCATTAGAGTTTTCTGAGTTTTAAAACTTTCAGCCTTGTTGCAAGGCAAAGTAAAAGTTTTAGGGCATTCATTTTTTCAGTAATAAAGAGAATACTATTAAACCTCACACACTGTTTTTTTCAGTCTGATAGTCCATCATTATTGGCAGAAAAGCATTTTAAAAAAATTTGTAGGAATTTGGGATACCAGGCTTCAGGTATGCGAATATTGATCTCTTAAAGATAAACTATGTTTAGGTGATGGAAAGATGAAGCTTGATAATTTCTCATCATGATGTATTAAGCTGACTAAAGCTAAATTCCCTGAAAGAATAGATACTGCTGAAAATACAGGTTCCACGTTAACTATCACCTTGTAGGTCTCTATTCCTGTTCTCCTCTAATTTTGTCTATTAAGGTTTTTGGCTTGGTGACACTTTAGGTCACCTAGTTTTCTATGGTTTTTTACTGTCTTTCTAAACCAGGAGTGATTTTACAGAAATTTTTGATAGATTTTCCTGAATGTCTTGTTAAGATTGAGAGGGCAGCAGTTATGTTAGAGTTGTCTAACACCAAAGCTGTTTGAATTGAAAGCATTTAATGAATGATTTGCAGTGTCACAGTGGGTGTTGTTACTAGATTTAGTCTGAACCTTTTGAGAGGACTACATTTCCTCTAAAAAGTGCTAATTTGTCAGTTTTCAAGCATTCTTCAGTTATAATAATTTTCACAGAACTCTGATGGCAACCAAGTAGATTCCATTACAGAGGTTTGTGGGGCTGTTTGCTAGTTTGTGAACTGAAGTCCGTGACAGCCCTCTGGCAGGCTATGAGAAGGTCACAAATGAAATGCTTTGGAGACAGGTCTTTGAGGAGATTGGGCTTTCTGGGTTCCCAGTTTCTTGGCTTTGAGCTGAAGGGAGAACTTCAGAAAAGTGTCAGATAAAAGATGAAATAATGTATCTTTGTCTCTTTTACTTTTTCTTTGTTTATTTTTTCAATAAATATCAGTATTGTTTTGTGATTTTTTGAGAAAAGAGATTGTAATCTCTAAGTAGTCTGCTTTGAAGGAATTGTTTAGTTGAACTGTTCCTGTAAGAGGTGGAAAGATGCCACTTCTACACTGTATAAACTGTGAGAAAAGGAATATGAAGAGGTCTTCATAACAATAGGACAGTGAATCGTTATCATGCTCTGCTAAACGCTAGAGCTCTATGAAGATCGTGCTATCTGACTTGAATTCTCTATTTGTTCTTTAAATGCTTAAGGTAGTGTCTTTAATTCATATTCAGAGAGAATAAATTTTATTAAGTATAGTTTTTTCCCTGTACTTAAGGTTTTCTGATCTGTCCCTAGATGATCTCAATATGACCCATCAGCACTGTGTTCTGGCTGGTTTTGCACCTCGGTTCAGCTCAACTCACAGAGTGGCAGATGTAGGTATCACAATTGGTTTGCTGTTTGGTCATTCGTAAAACTAATGTTCTGGTACTGTGTATGCAACATCGTGTTGTTTTACCCAGGGTTGTTTCACAGTTGTGCTTATGACTCAGACTGTTTTCTTGAACAACTGCGATTTGTTTATTTTTTGGGTTGAGGTTCACTTGTTTGTGCATTGGTAGTTTGCCTAAACTCACAGTTAGGCATACAAGGTTTGAATGAAGAATGTGCTACAGCACACCTCATGGATTACTGAAGAAATGTAGAAACAAGTGTATTTTTACCTGAAATGTTTTAAAACTTTTTTGCTGTGTTAATATCCCAGTCCTAGTTGAAAGGCAGTATTTGTGATGAGACAGAAATACTTAAAACACATATGTCAGCTGTATCCACTGGCAAAAATGGTCTCTAGGAGGTCAGAACAACTAAGAGCACTCAGAAGTGTGTTTTAAATTGGATCCTTCTGTGCATCTGATGATTGAAGAAGCAGGAAAGTGACACAGAGCCACTTATCACTTTCTTCTTTCAGCAAGGCAAAATATGACACTATTGAAGCAAGAGAGATCCATGTATCCATGTACTTTTTTTCCCCTGTTACTCTTCCTAATTAGTGCAGGATGGAAATGAAGCAATGGACGAAACACAGCCATATGCAGTTGTAACATTAAAAAAAGGTGCCTTTATTTCCCAAATATGCACTGTGTGTGCTTGAACTGGGCTTTAATGTAAAGTTAAAGTACACTGTACATTTAAAAAAAATAGTTCTGTATTTTTCCTCTCTCATTTTAAGAGTGCTCTGACCTCCTGTTACTTTTGCAGGAAAATGCACAGTTATTTTCACAGTATGAAAAGCTTCTCTATTAAGTGATTATGCTTTGTGGTTGTAAGCTGTTATGACTTCAATTTGTATAGTATAGAATTCTTTTTTTTTTACAAAGAAGATGACACCAGGGGGTTCTTATTTGACACTATTCCTGGAAATGTAACTGAAAATACAGATGTTTAATTGAAAAGAATTCAAACCTGTAGGTGTCATCTTTTTTGGTTTCAAAAGGATTTTTACAGATTTCCTTCTAATTTTGAAGGACATTTAATGAAAACAAGATAAAATTATTTGAAGTACAAATTTCTTTTGTTCATATTATCTATTCCTTGTAAGCAAACAGCTCTCAGACTGGATATGATACTCCATTTTAGTGTTACTGGGAGCTCATGCAACTAGGCAAATACAACTGGTTCTGAAATACTGTCAGAAACTGGCCAGAAAGCAATGGAAAGTGTGGCTGTGTTTTTGTATGCCGTGTTTGTAAAGTTAATTTTAAAAGAACTCTTTTCTTTCTCCTTTCAATCTATGCTGTACTGGTTGGCTAGATGTTTGATGGATTAGACTTCTGCATAATTTAAACTAATAACTATAGAGACAATCCAAAGGGCGTTACACTTTGTTTGAAAGGTGATGAAATAAAGTTACAGAAATGCATGCCTTCTGCTCCTTCGCTTTGATTAATTCAGAAGGAAATAGTTCAGTATATTTGAGAATAACGTGTGGTCTGAAGTGGATATATATAACATTTTTATTAATCTTTTTAGTGTTCAAGAGGAACATTGGAATACATATTTGGACAATGTGAACTGGCACTCCAGAATTTACAAACTGATTCTGATTCAATGGCTTTATCTTTGAAATCACTGGAAACTGCAGTTGTAAAGCAAGTAGAAGAAATACATAATGAGGTGAGACGATCTGCACTGAAAATACTTCAGCCAGATTCTAGCAGGTGCAGGCTGTTCATGGAGGTAATGGCAACTAAGTGTATTCAGCTGCTGACAAGGCATTACTCTGTATAAGTTTGAAGTGTGGTTTTTTTAAGACTTTAAGACTTGGGCGCAGTAGTCAGTATTAACTTAGACTGATACTTTCATTCCCATGAAGTTTGCGTTTTTCCTGAAGATCCCTCTGCTGGTAGAGTGGAAGAGTAGTTTCAGTGAGATTACACCAAATCTGATGGTGTGGTGGTGGACAAACCAAACTGCTCCAGCACTTCTCTAACAAAAAGTGAGAGAGGAAAAAAAAAAAAAAACAGAGGGAATGGGCAGGTAAGATTTTTCAGTAGTTTGTTGGGTGTTGAACCAGGATTTTATAGAATACTGGGTGTGACACAATTGTGAGTATGTGCTATAAAGAATATTCTGAAGAAAATAAAGTGGAAATAATTGCAAGGAACATATTTAAGCAGGTGGTTTTGTGCAACAAAATATGCAAGTGTAACAATGCACTTTCACAGGACTCCACTGGAGCTGGCAGTACTTTTTTGTTTGAAGTACAGATCTGGAGTCTTAACAAACACATCTATTTGACAAATGAACTGAAAATATCAAACAGTGTTTGGTGAAACTGCGGAAACAGGTAATTTTTCCTGTGGTATAAAAGTATGCAGTATCACAAAAAAATGTAATTTGGCTTATTCTCTGTTAGTGGAGTCAGGAATCTGACCCAATGGACTGGGTCTTCTTAGCAAGGATAGTGTTCCTGAAGATGGTGACTTTAATACTTTATTTTTTTAAGCTACAGAAAATATAGTCAAAGCTATATATTAGGAGTTTAACATGACAAATTATTTAGCTCTTCTGGAAAGCTGTTCTACTTGAAACAAAGCTTTCAGCTGTTCCTAACTACAGCACTGATGGTAACCTCTCCTTAAAGACGGCTGTAGCAACCAGCTAATACAAACTTCTGAACCACTTTTTGCTTCAATATCAGTGTTTTTTACCGCACTCTACTTTTTTACTTTTCTACTAAGTATGATCACTATTAGCAGCTGTATACTACATAGGTAACTTTCACTCAAATTAGAATTTGTGTAAACTGTTTAAATTGCTAGCTGCTGGGAATACAATATTGTGTATTGTTACTAAAACACATTTTTATCTGTATTATGATTACAGTTGGTAAAACTGAGTGTAGTGGTGGCGAAAGATTTGCACCCTTGACTTTTAGCAAAACAGCTCCTAGAGCAATTTAGAGAAGCCTGATGCATGCAGGGTTTTACAAAACATTAATCAGGCTCAGTCCATAAAACTACACGCATATGTGGTTGCACAGCTAGGGCCACATGCACAGCTGGTGTAAATTTGCACGGGTCCTTTAACATCAAAGATGTGTGCCGTTTACATCAGGTGAGAGACTAGCCCCTGGTGTTTGCAGTCACCTGAATAATTTTGCTATGTGACATACAGGGATGTTTCCTGTTATGCATCTGGGATATACTGTAACAGAAATCATTGTTGAACTTATACATATTGCTCACTTAGACTTAGTAGACACATTGGATCTATATTTCATTTGAAAAGAGAATACCTGTTCACTTTTTAAAATATTTTTTTCCCCAAGGTCACCTCTTCACTTGAAGGATAAATTCCGTATGTTAAAGAGCTATTTAAATTTCATTTATTTATTGCATAATAGACAAAATTAATAGTGGCTTGTCACTGTGGTAAATGCACATTTCTTTTTCAAACATCACTGAAGTGAAAGCATACAGATCTGAGGTTAATGCAACTTTTTTGCATATAAAAGCTTTCCAGCTTTAACTCACTGTACGATAAATCTTTGTGTTTTCAGTCACTAATACAGGTTTTAGGTTCAGATTTTCTCAGTTCAGGTGAAGAACAAGAACATGATTTGTTTCTGTAAAGAGCTAAACTGCTTACTGGTGAAAATACGTGTGGTCAGGATTCGGTCACTGTTGTTTTTTTGTTTGGTTTTTTTTTTTCTTAGTTTGTTGGTATTTTTAAATATGAAAGACAAAATTGCACAGAAAGCCAAACATAGGATCAGTGAAGAACTGACACACAAATTTCTGTTCTGACATGCAGCATTCTGTGCTAGTTCTAAACCCCCTTTTTCTGTTCTTGTGGACCAGAGATCATGGGCTTGAACTTAGGGAGCATTCCCATCTCTAGAAGAGGTAATACAGTTGTATTTTACTTTCAAATATTATCATAACTGAAGTTCTTCACAGGGTTTAACTCGGATAAAGAGATGCAGCCATTGTTCTAGATTCTTTAGCTTCCTGAAATGCTCCAGGTGTGGGTGTTTTTACCCTTCTTGCTGGCACCTCTGAAGCAGACATCAGAGATCAATAACTGGAACAGAACCATCGCAGTGCCATCAGGCTATGTGTGACTAAGCTAAGATGTAGTAGTTTGGCACAGATTCCCAGTCTGTGCTGAGATTAACTGCTCTGCCAAATGAAATCTGGATGAATAATCTGTGTCTGCTAGAGGGGAAAAGCCCAAGAGCAAGTCTGAAAGAATGAGGTATGATTCTGTGCCTTCACTTTTGTGTTCCTGGGCAGGAAAATTGACTCGCTTTGCTGATAAAGTGGGTTTGAACTGAAGCGTAGGTAGAGACTTAGTTTCTTCCATTTTTGTGGTGGGCAGAGAAACCTCTGAAAGGCGTAAGGGTGAGTACCTGGGGGATGTCTTCACTGATGTTACCTTTCCCAGAGTTCATTTGTCAGAGCCCTGTCTTGGATGTCTTGACAGAGGTATTCCTGTCAAAAAAGTAAGATGCTAACCTGAGGAGGTTTTTAGCAGTTTTAGTGGGCAGCCAGGTAGAAGTTTAATATTTCTTTACGTTTAGCTCTGGTGTCATGGTCTCCCTCAGTCAAACAGCCTTCAAAGGAATATCTGAGTAATTGCGAGGTATGTGCTGTTTGTTAGATGTGTGAGTCACTTCACACCCATTAGGTACTTTGTACTTGTGAGTAAAGATAACCTTCATTAAGGGTGTTCACATGCTGCTTGTCTGCATAGCTCATGGGCTGGAAGTCTGAACAAATACTTCCATGGCAGGGGAGCTGGTGAACAGAGCGTGGCAGGGTGAGCAGCAGTAATTACCTGGGAGCTGGGGAGCACAATAGCCTCACCATGCACATGGAGTGTTAGATTGTATGAAGTTACCTCTTTAAGCAATCACATTGCTGTTCGGCCAGTAATAATTTATCCTGAAATAATCGATCTTGCAGAGTTCACTGAATGTGAACCTCTATTAAATCACGCTTGGTGTTCCAAAACATACACAGCTACTGGGTATGTCCCAAACAGAGCTACAGAGGGCTTGGGGAAACCTGTTGGCAAGGAAATGCTTTTTAAAGTCATAAAGCACTGCTGGACAGATGATGTAAATGCTCAGACATATAAAAATAAATCTGCAGAAAAGATCATTTCCAGCCTATTCTTCATATTAAAAAAAAAAAAAAATGCTTTCCTTGCTTTGAGTAATGCAAAGTCTGATAATAGTTCATGTTGTGTGAGGTAGTTTCAAGGCTTCTATATTTGCCAACACCAAAATAATAATTCAAAGTTCTCTGTGAAGTGAAACACTAGAGGAATCTAGGGATTTCACTGAAAATGTGGCAGGTTTCAAAGAAGTACTCAAGTTTGAATAGGTGGGGGTTTGTCCTCATCAGTGCTTTTGCTCAGTCATGATTATCAAATCCCCGTTACCATGATTAAACCTTTGACTGCATTGGTTCCTCTGATGCTTGTGAGGTACAGTTACTTTTGCCTGCAGCACATCTATTTTTCTGGCAGCAGTAGATAAATGTAGTGTGGTGAAAGCACAGGGATGTAGAAAAGCCTGGGCCAGCTGAGTTGAGGATATCTAGTGTTAGACACTGAGGTCACTGCTGGAAAGGGTATGGTGAGCACAGCCATGGGAAGGTTAATATGTTTGAGCACATCACAGTGAGCTGACAGCATGCTTGGTGGCTCTCTAGTACAGAAGAGAGGAAAATATAGATCACCTACACGTGTGGCATTTAATAACCAATACTTTTAAATAATTGACTGAGGAGCACAGCCTCACAAAATGTCAAATGCTACTGTTGGCCTTTTACTACCCAGTATTGACTATAACCTAAAACTGGCCTTTAATCATTGTGTAAAGGACAACTTGAGAATATGTTGAGGTTAGACATATGAGGCCTGATTCTGAGCTTACTTGCACAGGTGTAAGTCATAAGTGAAAATCAATTAGGAGATGAAAATTATTCCTAAAACACTCAGCATATGTATTTTTCATATGTTAATATGTTTAGGCTTTGTCCTGTTCAGTCATATGAAATGCTTTCTAATGCTACCTGAAGTTAACTCTGATATATGGGAGTCTCCAAATTAAAACTCTGACAAAATCCTTGGCAAGAGCTGTTAACCTGGGAGTTTTGTCATGGAAGATGAATGTTCTGTAGCTTCAGTTCTACTAAGGCTAGAACTGAGCTTTTTGTCTCTCTCCAGTATTTACTGTTGTGGGTTTTTTCCTGGTACAGCTCCTGTTTCTGGAAGGAGGCAAGCCACTAGGAGTGCCTTCCCCCTACAGCAAAAGCTATTACTGAATAGAGTTCAATGAAAGCAAAAGGACACGTGGCTTCTGGGAGAAATGGGAAAGCAGATAGCCTGTGTTCTTGTTAGAACGTGTACATGCGGTGTAAAAAGTGTTCACGTGTTAAACATACCAGAGCAGCTTAGCATGACTGGAATCTCTGGAGATTTTTAGCAAAACTGAGTATTTATGCTTGCGTATATCTGAAACAAGGATGGAGTGATGGAGAGCGGTGTAAGAAGTGTTCACGTGTTAATTAAACATACCAGAGCAGCTTAGCATGACTGGAATCTCTGGAGATTTTTAGCAAAACTGAGTATTTATGCTTGCGTATATCTGAAACAAGGATGGAGTGATGGAGAAATCAAGTCACCATTGCCTCAAGATGATATCTTTGGTCAGACTCAACAGTTACCTGTTCAGAAATGATAGTTCAGAGCAGTCACTTGTCAAGCAACTTGATGGTTAAGCTGGTGGGTGGAACATTGTTTTTCTCCCCAACCCCCATTTTATTAACTCAGTTTAGCACTAAACCAGGACATCCTGAGATGAATACAGACCTGAGTTTGAGAGCCCTTGTAAATAGTCGTCTACATCATTAAAGAGCCACTTGTTGCAATTTGGCACACCAGCTTCTGACGAGACCAGCTAATCCTGCAAAAAATTAACTAGCCTTTTGCTAAACCTTACCCCTTGTGCCTAAAAAGCAGCTCTTCTGTGTCCAGTTGAATATTCTGTAGAGGATCAAGATACATTTAAAATTTGGCCAAGATGCTAGACTTGAATTAGACAGAAATTACGTGGGTTATTGTAACAAATCAGGATGACTAGTCAAAAATCAGATTGACTGAAATAGATTGTTGTTTTGGAGAGACATGTGGAAACATTGATTTTAATTTAAAAAAAAAATCATTGATTGATGGCCTCATATGATTAATTTCCTGAAACACGTTGCCAGATATCATGTGTTAAAGCCCTTTCAGTGGCAGAGGCCAGCGAAACCAGAAAGAGATGGAGTAGAAAAAAAACTGTGAGTGCCCGAAAGTAGTTGAACTGTCGATGTGCTGAGCCTTCCCAAAACTGTGTACACTGATTTTTAAAAACCATAACTTGATCCTTCATAACTCATTGCTACTGTAGAGGAAGCAAACTTTCCTTCAGCTTTTTTTTTAGGAAGGATATCTTCAAACTTCTGCTAAAAAGTCAGTAGGTTTGCAGTTGGTGTTTTTGACAATATTTTAAGATCTATGCCTGCCAGCTAGTCGTGATGTGTTGTATTTTACCAGAGTTGCTTTAATATTCTTTTTAAGCCCTTCAAATTTAAGAATCTTTTATTGGAATCTTTAACATAAATTGACCAAACATTTAGTTAATGTTAGCTGAACCACTTTCAGATTTCTGTAGCCATTCTGTTTGCCCTTGCAGGGAAGCAAGCACTAGGTGACAGCTTTGGGCAGTTTTCTTTATTCTTTCACCTTGGCAGGTTGTCTTTGTTTGCGTCGTGGGAGCTGAGCAGGGATAAACAAAAACTTCTTTGTGGTACAAATAATAATTAAAGCAGCTTTGAACTTGGTGTGAAACATAACTACCACAACAAAGATAAATACAGAATTCTAAAGACCGGAGCTGTGGATTGCTATTAAAGGAAAAAAGGCTCAGTGGAAATTAGGATAAATGGAATTATTTTCCTTAAAGAGTATTTGATGAGTTAGATATTTATATTATGTTTTAGTAAGCTAATATTTCTCTTGTCTTAAAGTTGATGGGCCATCCATATATAAAACTTTATTGAAAAACCCAACTATTAAAGTATTACATCATTTGCTGTGTTTCATATTCTAAATTAAAGTATTAGCTTGATCCTGATAGATTTTTTTTTTAATAATTTTTTTATTTTTTTATTGCTTCAGTGGGGAATTTGTTTTCTTTGTAATGCAGAGTTTCCACACAAGGTTTGTCCTAGAAAAACAATTGTGACATGTCACTTCGGATGCCCTGAAAAGCTTTTTCCCTCCTGGTAGGTGCAGGTTGCTCTCTGTCAGAGGGTGCTGGTGTAAGGGCAGCTGTGGCACAGCAATAGCTCTGGTCACAAATTCATGTGGAATAGAAATAAAATAAATGGGTGTAAGGGTGCATTTAGAAATAAGTACTTTGGTAACCTTCTACTTCCCTATGGGATTCCTCAGGTGTAGCTGGATTCATGTGTTACCCCATTCCTGCCCCAAATAAGGAACACAGATGTTAATGCTACTCTGTGTGTTTATCTCGCAGGTTGAATTTGAGTGGCTTAGGCAGTTTTGGTTTCAAGGCAAGCGCTATTTGAAGTGCACTGATTGGTGGCTTAAGCCGATGGCTAAATTGGAAGAATTTTGGAGAAAAATGGAGATTATGGTAAGTACTAGTTTTATAGTCTAAAGCCTCTAGAGCTTAATTCTGAGAGCACTCACAATTATGTTTGTAATTGTGCTGTAGTAACAGGATTTAGACTTTATTCAGAACGTAGGAAAAGTAGAATCAATGTCAGTCTTCCACTGCCTGCTCTTTTTTTTCTCCAACCAATAACCAGAAGAAATGTGAGCCAAATAAGATCAAAAGACCCAAGATTTTAGTTATTTCCTGGCTTTGCTTGTTTTTAAAGTTCGACAGCCTTGTAAGATAGCAGTCATCTATTACCTCACATGAAACTGTGCATTATTATCTTTTTCATACAACACCAAGATAGATGACTCTGCTGATGACAACACTGGTGAATGCAGCTGAGGAAAGTGGAGAGTAAAATCTGATGATCTGGTAGCCCACCTGCACGCTTACACCATAGCTAGAACCAACAAGAGGAGATGAGTTTCTTGAACAATTGTACTGATACTGGTTCCTGTGTACTTGAACATACATCCCTGCTTTCCCTGAAATGGACTGATAGCCTGCTCAGGTGGAGGCTCAGCTGGCAGACTTTGCTAGTGCAAGTGTTGGATACAATTGCCAGCATGCCTGCTTCTGGATTTGTACACAGAAGGAACTATACTGACAGAAGTGTCGTGCTTATATCCTTACATCTGTATTAGAAGCTGCTTCTTGGTCATTCTGCTGGTCCCAGCATAAGCCTCAGTTTACCCATAATTGACATGGAAAAGTTTGTTGTGTAGCTGAGGATGCTGACTATGATTTGTAGCAGAGATGGTTTTGGATCTCCAGGAGTATGGTGCAACAAGAATACGCTCTTGAGTCCTGAGGGAAGTGCTGCTCAAACGTGTTGTAAGCTTTTCCAGCAATGGCTGGTTTCAGACTTCAGAGTGTGGAAAAGCGGAACTTCCATTTGTGAAATCAGTTGCCGCAAGGAATCAGTGAAGATTAAACTTTCCTACAAAAGGAGGGAGATTATTTAGAACTTCTTTACGTGGGTTTCTTTCCTCTTTCTTGTGTTCTTATGTGCTCACATTCTTGAATTGGAGGGAGATTATTTATAACTTGTTTACGTGGGTTTCTTTCCTCTTTTTTTGTGTTCTTATGTGCTCACATTCTTGAATGACCTTTAAGATTAAAAAAAAAAAAAAAATCTTTGGTTTGTTTTTCTTTCGAATGACAACTTACTCTCTTGTAACCCAGGCTTAGATGAGGTAGAGACAGGAATGTTTGATTGTTATTTTATATCCATTGTGTGTTGAGAACATGGAAAAACAGCAAACTCAGGAATTCTCAGGGGTTAGGTTTTCTGCAATTGGTGTGACATTACCATGTGTCTCTAATTAGAAATACGGTGGCGTCAGTGTATCTCCTTTCAACAGGCCTCAGGATGATATTTATCAGCAAACTGAAGGTTGGGCCAGGACGGAAGCTGCTTCTAATTTAAACTTTAAAAATTGCCTTAATGTTTTATGACTTACAACATATTCATCACAATTAATATCAGCTATTGAAGGAGACAGAAGAGAATGTTAATTGAGGATGTCTGTTTTGCTGAGTTTCTAAGTAAATTTGGTGCTTACTGTATTTGGGAGTTGGAGGTAGGGTGGGTATTTGGGGGTTTAACCGGAGTTTTGTCCTTTGGTGTTTCCCAAGGTGACAGTAGGGGGCAATGTTTAGCCGCAGTTTTAATGCAACACGAGGCACAAGCTTCATAAAAATACATCGAAATGGAGCATTCACATCAAGAATTATCCCTGTTGCTTCAAGTTAGCTGTAATCTCTAAGATTCCATAACACAGGAAATCAATTGTGGGTTAACAAATTCAACAGCAATTTAACATAAAAAGTGCAGTGTTTTGGTGCATGCTTAACTTCCACAGCATTAAGTTAAATCAGAAAAGTATTTCTGAGTGTACCCAGTAGTCTGCAGTCAACGTTTTTTTGTGGGTTTTTTTACGAATTTATAATTTTAGCTGTATGATTCTCAAAAAAAAAAAAGGCAAAATGCTTAAATTAAAAATGTCTTACAGTTGTTCATCTTGTCTTGGTATAGTATTGTTGCTTAAAATGAATTATTTATTGAAAGAAAATACTTAAGCAATATATTTTTCTTACATTTGTGTGTAAGCTGAACAACTCTTGATTTTTTTTTTTTTTATGTATCTGTCTAGAGAGATACAAAAGTCAGCCTTGGGTTCCCCACGTACCTTTTTTTTCCTTTCCCCCTCCCCCCCTCCTCATTTAGTAATGCAGTCTTAAAGAAGAAAATAAAGTTTTCCAAAATAATTTCTGGTTCTGCTAATTGTAATTGCTCCAGTGTCACAGCGAGCTATGATGCTGCAGGAAGTTTAACCCAGTGTCTTCAAACCTTTGGGCTTTATTTAATATTTTTGTACATTATAGCAAGTGCACAATTTTATCAAAATGTTTATTCCTGGCATTTCTTTCCCTGAGGATAGTTTTACTTAGAGCTCGCTCTTGTGATGTAAATGTTAAACCTTTCATTTGAATGACATTCTGATAAAACATCACATTTCCCACAATATTACCTCATGAATTTATGAACCATTAAATCCAAAGCAGTTTAACCAATCTTCCTTTTTTTCCCCCCTTGAAAATATGAAGGCTATTCAAATGTTTGAGGGGTATTTTTTTAAAAAGTCATCCAAGATTAACACGTTATCATTTGCAACATCAGGATAAATGCTTGCTGAATTCAAAGGGAGAGTTACCATTTGAAAAAAGACTGTACAAGCTTTGCTTTCTGGGTAAGGAGAAGTCTGAAAAGCTAAAATCTCATGTGATGTGAGGAAGTCTTGCTGTAGCTGTTCTGAGATTCAGTGGAGAGACAATTTGTCTCTCAGGGTCTGATATCATGCAGACCTTGCAATCTGACATTTATTTCAGCTATGAAAATCATCTATCACCGTGCCAGATCAGTAAGAACTGCAAAAGTCCTGCAGTCTTTTTTTTGTTTATTTTGTTTTAGGCTGATTCAGATTTGAATAAGTAAAATGTAAATCAATGAAGTGGTTTTTGTTTGGGGAATGAAAAGTAAATGTATATGATTATACTTAAATATCAAATTATTGAAGACTTTTAAAATATATCTAGTGTTCCTTTAAGGAAAAAAAGAAAATAAATGAAGACCCTAGTAGTGCTATATGGTGTGAATTGTATTTCCTGCTTTGACAGTCCATTTAGCAATGTAGCAATGTATTTATATGGCAGTTGGCCTTAATAACCTTTATTGACTTTAGTGGGCAAGAGCCAAGACTGGGATTATTAAAAGGTATCAGTTTCATTGCAGTATAAAATCACAACATATATAATTATGTTAGGTAGGCTAGGCTCCATTTAATCCCGCCTATTTATGCAGGAATTTGGCAGGATGAAAAAAATTGTGGAGCTAAAATGTAGAGGAAAAGTATGACTGATGTGGAGTGATATTTAACAGCATAACCGTTTGCCTACTGTAAAGGGTGTACTTAAAGGAATGAAACATAGATCTTAAAGAACTGGTGTTTAACACTGTAACCAAAACACAAGTAATTGTTATACCTTTTCTTTCCTTTTTGGCATCTTAAAATACAGTTAATGATAACGAAATGCAGCACACCTTTTAATTTCTAAATGTAGTGTAAAAGCAGAAGCGTGCACACTCTGGGTAGTTATAATGAGCAAAGCGGCATTTCATGCGAACTGATACCTTTCTGTGCAGCTTTCATTGTGATTTGTAAGACTTTTTAAAAATTATATTTACTAGTCATGTTATTACTGTTAGTCTGCATAGGACGCCTTTATCAGTTATACAACCAAATCGAAATCGGAGAGCAAGGCTATTTTCTTGTAAAATTATTTTTCTTTCCTTTTTGAGATCTATTTCATTTTGTGTGACTCTTGCTACACATGAAGTATGTCATAGTCTCAGCTATAAGCCACTATTGTCAGGGGCTTACAGCCTGACAGAATTGAGTCTAGGCTGAAACTTGAGCTACAAAATCTTAGCCCAGGGCCATAATATTTTTTTCCCCCCCAAATTAAAACAAGGGTTTGAATATGTATTTAAATCACAGTATTTCAGTTCCAGAATAACCATGAAAAACTATCAGACAAAATATGCTTTTAAAAGGAATCCTCCTAGCTTTTGTAGACTTTGGCATTTTAAACAGCTAACTAATTATATTGGAAAAGAATAGAGATTGGGATCACAGACAGGCTGGTTGGTTGTCTATCTTTTTTCAGAAGATGCAGAGCAACTTAACTGACATTTGAATTGGTTTGATCTTGTCAGCCAAAATTCAAGACATTCTGAGGTATGATTTCGATTTCTTTTTTAGCTTTCCCCTTGGGCTTAGCCGTTGCAGTGTCCCACGCCTTTACTGGAGCGCTGTGCGGTGATGGGTGATCCTATTTGCCTAATGAGCTGTGAAATGTAGGCACAACATGGCAGCTCAGAGACCCAAATTTTAGCCATATTTCTTGTCTTTTGGGGCTCTTCTTATCTGTTTAGGCCAGACCCTTTGAATAAACGTATTTTTGGCAGGTTATATTTTATGTACACTAGGAGTCAGATGTTTCTGGAAATGTACCTTTTATCTTCAATAACAACAACAACAACAAAACCTGATCCTGAAGACTTTGTTTTTTCTTTTTTTTTTTTTTTTTTGGACACTAATTTCTTTGACCCCAATATTTTTAGCTGTCAGAAAAAGGAGAAAGGATTCAGCATCGTGTGTAGTAGGATCACTACCAATCTTTAAAAAAAAAAAAAAAAGGAAAGTTGTATTGCACATCTTACATCTTTCAGAAAAAAAAAAAAAATATACAATTCTGAGGGAATTTCAGACTTAAGCTTCCAAAACAAAGTGTGTGCTGAAAGCACAAAGGACTGTGTTTATGATTCTCTTTGAAGTGTTTTTGCAACAGGATAAGGAAAATTTTAGAAACTGTCTGATAGTGTTCAGGGTAAATACTTAAACCCCTTTAGAGAATTTCACACACAGATACTGTGCAGCAGAAAAAAGGATACTTATGTTTCCTAAAGCTGCTACAGCCTACAGCTTTGTACTTAAAGACAGAGGTGTTGAATAGAATTCTACCGAGGATACATCCAGTGACAATATCTACAGGAACATCAGAGCAAACCAGTGGATAGCATTTTCTATTTTTAACCCTTATGTGAGCTGGTTGAGGTCTAAGCTGTGTTGATAGGATCCACTGTAACATTTCTATTATAGACTGGGATTGTTCAAAGGGCAGGCAGCTCGTGCAGCCTACTCTGAGAATTGCGCTGAAAACGTTAAGGTTATAATGTAAACTGGCATAAGCCAGGAAGAGTTGAGGACAGTGTGTGTCCTGTGGGAGGGTGAGCTGGGTTTCTGACAGCACACCTGGGAGGACGGTGGGTGGCTGGTGCAGCTGTGCGTGTCGTCGCTGGTGGTGTGCCTGCACCAGATGGTGTGGAGGCGGTGGGCATGCTGGCCCGTTCTGTGTTCCCCGCTAGGTGGATTTGCATCTGACTTACACGTTTGTAGGTGCTTAACTCTTACTGTAACAGGGCTTCTTTCTGTTGTCTGCACTGTGTTTTGTACTATTGGATGTATATGATTGCTTGTGGTGTATACATGCACTTGCATGTAAAATGTGGTGAGCTCTGTGTTAGAATTTAAAGCATAAATGCATATAACACACAATCAGCAGAAATTGTGCGTATAGGCTGTGCCCCAGTCTTGTGTTTGAATTGTGTAAATGGATCTCTGTGTCTGAGCTGAGCACTGGCTTAAATGGGATTCTCCATCCTATGGGAATGTTCTCTCGTAGTGGCTAGACTGCCGGAGCTGCTGCGTAGGGTGGCTGTGTGTGTATGTACTGCTTCTACACAGACACGTGCTCTGGTACACTGCGGTTTTTGCCTGTGATGATCTTCCAATTAACTTCTATATGTAACTCCTGGATCATATGAAATTATATCTAGAGGAATGGTGTTTATAGGGGATGAACACTTGGGCAACCGCTTGCAGTTCTCGGGAGCAGGAACTATGTAGGAGAAGAGTTTAGAGAGCATTAGGCTATGTTTGGCAGTACTGCAAGTCACCCAGGGTGTGGCAGAGAGGGAAAAGCTCAGATCATAGTTCCTGCTGCATCCCTGTGAATCCCGTGTCAGTCCTGGAAGGATATTTTAGAACCTGGTGTTTCCTTTTATTATTAACAGGAACTATGTGATTGATTTCAGAGAAAGCAGAATCTGTATGATGGGGCTACTGTAGGTTGTATAAAATTGTTTACACCATTTTTTTCCCTGAGAACCTCGAATGGACATATGCTGGAATAACACAAGATCTTTTTATCAACAGAATGTTTATTGAGTCTTATTTGCTGTGGAAAGTGCTATTGTTTTACTAGTCCAGTTATTCTTTGCAAAGCCTTTTATGTTCTTAGAAATCCATTTCTTATTAAAAAAGGGAATAAAATACCATATTTGAACACAGAGAATGACATTTCTTGAAAATAAATGTATTTTTGAAATTTATATATCTATATCTTATATAAAACTTGATTAATTATTAACTATGGTTAAAGTAGTTTCTAGTTCTCGTTTATGCAGTCACAGAAGTGATCAGATATAGAGCCTGTGGATTTCTACATTTGTGTGTGTATGTTTATGGACATGCTACATAGATACAAAAAAAAGGTTTGATTTGGTGTTGGAACTGTGAATTACAGTGGTTTGGCAGGAATAATTTTTGCTGTGATTGCTATAAACTAGGGGAAGTTGTGATTTTGAATGAAAGTGAAAGCAAATGGCAGTATGACTAAAATGTCACCATCTACATTGCTGTAATTATTATTATTTTTTTTAGAGTACAACTACTATTGCTAAGCATGCTTTTATTACTATTGTGTTTTAGTGGCAATGTGTTTTATTGTGTTTTAGTGGCACTATAAAATAGAATACAGCTGGTTTACTTTCCAAATGGCTTCTGTAAGCAGAGGAGGTGACGTCTTTCGAAAAGCTGCCATTGCTGACTTGATGCCTTTTCTTTCCTATCTGGTCATCAGTCCTTCTAATTCCTAACAAGATCCTGGCTGTTTTTGCAATGTGTTTTTAAACAGCTAGTTCATCTTTGATCAAAATTACAGCTCTCATTTTATATATAAAGAAATAAAACTTGGCTTCAGTACTTGCCATGGGAAGCATTATGGTGTGATGGATTAGGTGCTAATTCTTTCACTGACCCTTTGTTTAACTTGTGCAAGGAACTTAAGTGTGGTTTTCAAAATGAGTGTGGAGATCAAAACATTGAGGTCTTACTTTGGTTTTAGATCACGGACTGTTTCTGGTCTTAAATTCCTTATCAATAAAATGAGGCTATGAATTTTACTGTAACCTGTTGGCTATGTTCTAGGGAGAGAACATTCTGCAACTGAAGGAACCCGACAAATTTCTGCCTCCCCCTACCATGACTGGACGTTGTAGAATTTGGGTAATAGCTGAGATTTTTTTTTTTTTTTTCAGATGGGCAAGTTCTGTCCATTTAAGTATGCCAGTAGGAGCTTACTGTGTTTTGGCTGACCCCGATTGTCTCCTGGCAGTTCCCAGTTCTAGCTTTCAGGAGCTTTTGAGTGATTCTTTTTTGCACTTTTCATTTCTTGTTACATATGCTTCTACTTAGTAATCCTGAAGCTGTAGACATAATATAATGTTTACTGTTCTGCCGTGGGAAGATAATTACTGGCTTTTCTTGAATGTCTCAAGTTAACATCAGATTTTGGCAGTTCTCCTTGAACTACTAGTGAATCTGAACTCTATATAATTCTCACAGCAGAGGCTCTAATATTAAGTTTAAATGTAGCAAATCTTCTAAATTATTCCTGTAAAATAATGTGACTGGTTGTCACAGTCAGACTACTGGCATCTCTTTTCATAGGACTCATTTTGAATGTCTGTAGTAGAGTACAGTGATTAAGGGAATGATGCAAACAGGCCAGATTCTTGCTTGTGAGTAGGAATGGCATCAGTGGAGCTATGCTCAGTTCTGCAAAGTGCCCTGTTAATACCTGGGAATTTACAGTATCAAAACTTAGGAATCTACTGGGGATGGGAAAGGATGGGTAAGAGAACAGAAGAATCAGTCTTGAAAACTCATAAAATTTGCAAAAAATATTGAACAAAACAAAAAAAAAGTCACACAGGTTTCTGTAAGAAATCCTGCTGTTAAGAACCAGGATACAGGACTGTTTGCTCAACTTTTTTCTTTGCTTTTCATCTTCTACATTTTCTTGTAAAATGTAAAATACTGTAATTGAATCACAGCATTAGCTGGCTTTTTCCAACAAAACAGCAGATTTAAGCTCTTTGCTGCTAGTTTCAAAAGTAATATATATAGAGAGTGTGCGAAGACAAAAATTGAGCACATAGATGTATAATCCCAAAGGAATAAACTGACTTCTACTAGACAAGCTGAAAGCTGATTAAAATATTTCTCATCCTTTGGGTATGCAACAGCTTTTGATGATGGAGAGTGTATTAATATTCAGCTTAGCTGCTTGTCGACACTTCAGACAGGTCCCAGGAAAGACTCTGATACTGACCAGGTTTTCTCACTCTGCCAGAAATCTTTACGAGACACAGAGCAGCGCCCTTGTGCTGGCAAAAGCCGAGATAAGAATAATGCTATTTAGCTATGTCTTTATTTTAGAAATTGCTTAAGGCTGCTGTAATCTATTCAATTTTAAATCTGTTTGTCCGAGTTGTTTGTAAACATACAAAGATCCCAGCAGTAACATCAGTGACTGAGGATTTTGGAGAGGGTGTGCCTACTGCAATTATTTCATAACAGTCCCATCTAAGGTGCTGGGGTAACGTTCTCTTAACTTCATCTATTCCCTTGTAATGTCATACCTGCCTTCCAGACAAGAACTGGATGTAAACAGCTGCTTTATCAGCTGATACTTCTTCTGTTCTTTTGTTAGCTTGCTGACATAGGGGGTGTTTACTTTTTCCCCTTCTGCAGTGACTAAATATATGCAGTATCTCTGGAAAGCACGTCATACGCTGGGTGAGGTGCGTTTAGGATGGCTCCAGGGCTAAATACTAAATAGGTGAAATTGTAAAGGCTTCTCAAACTGAAAAAGTCTATTTTTCTTTATTTCACCCATCTAATTTTAACATTTTTATACATGGGAGGAGCTGTCCGTGTTCATCACAACCTCACCTTGCCTGCTTGCAGATCTGTCACCAGATTCTATGGCCCTGCCTTCTGTTGTTTTTCTTTGGAAGAAGGTCAACTACTGTGGTGTGATTGTGAGGATGTGGATCTTCCCTCCCCTGATCTCTGGGTCTCAGCAGAAAATATGATTACAAATTAAAATAATTTGAACTGAGTTCTTCCTTGAAATGAGTTGCTCATTGTATTTTCCATGAGGTACTTCACATTATAGAAAAGGTCTGATTTTCCTCTTGGGGAAACATTGGGATCCTGGACTTAGTGGAGCCCTCCTGTCTGGGAGGTTGGAGGAGAAGATGGATTAGCAAGGCACAGGCACGGCTGGCAACAGCAAGTGCTGAGCGAGTTCCACTTCCCATCTCATTTGGTTCATCTAGTATATTAACATTGACTTATTGACTTACCTGTACAGGTCTTTGAGAGAGTAAGGTATGTGGGGGGAAAAAGCAGGTTGCAGTTGGCCAAGGACAGAGTAGCAGCAGTGCCAGTAGCCAGTGGAAACGTGGGAAAGAGACGGTGGGCACCGCTCTGTTGGCAGAATAACAGGACCAAAGGTGATGAGTGAGGACTCCTGGGACAGGAGTTTTGAGGTGCTGTACTGGTTCGAAAACTTGAAACTGAATGTGTAGGTGGGATGGACCTTTGGGTACAGTGGGGAATAGAAAACAAGCTTGGCAGGAAAAGCTTTGGAAATTGAGAAGGAGTAGGGAAAGGATGGCAAAGGCTCTCAGGCAAAAAGGAATGGTGTGGTTTGGGAGAAAACAGGATAGGGGAAGCTTGGCAATGGGGGAAGTGGTTATGGAGAAGATGGCAGAAGGTAAGGTAGCTGTGTGTATCCTTCAAAGCAGAATATTGTGGGGAGCGATTTCTTTGATAAATTTTTTAAATCCCTTTTAAAATGTTTGTTTTGATAGAGATTTCTTCATTGATGCTTTTGTGCAGTAATAATACTACATCTAATATGCTACTGGGTTATACTAGAGAACAAAATATGGGAGAAATAGTCCTTGTTTAAACAAAAAAATAATTACATTGAATACAGAAAGGTACTTAAAGTACGTTAACATAAGTGTTTGATTTTAATGCAACAAACATATAAAATTATCCATTAAAAAAATCAGGGAGATTATATATGCATCAGTTTTTAACAATTGAAAAATTCACATGTTTAAAATGTGTGAATTATTTGTGTTCATATATGTAAACATGAGTGCACATGCATATATATATATGCACGTGTACAGAAGGAGTGAAAAGACTTGTCTGTTTAAATACTGAGATGTTCTCCTTTATTCTTGAAGTTGCAGAATCTTACTGAACTGATACAATACATGAGTTTCTCATCTTAGTACCTCCTACTGCTTGGGCATAATTCTGTGGTAGACTTCAGTGTTTCTTGATTATATGGGGTGTTATAATTTCCTGATGACTGGTTGTATTATTTATAATGCAGAGGGTGTTAATCCTTTAGTGATTAACACTCTATCTGAATTACCAGAGGTCAAAGGTACATTCTTTTATTTGAGGGTTTTTGCAGTGTTTCTTCCTTTGATATTTTTTTTTTTCTTACTGCAGGTTTTGTGTTCTCTGTTTTATCTGAAAATTGCTTGGAGGTAATTTGGGGTGGGAGGAGGAGAGGAGCATCCTTCTTCCTTAGGGGCCCAAGTCTGTTGAAGATGTAGTCATTAGAGCTTACATTATTTTTGCAATAAATAGGTCCTCCAGAAATCCTCCACCTAAGAATAGTGAAAGTCTCTGAACCGAAAGTCTCCTAACCCTAATATTTCAAGCCTTTCTCTAAATACTGTGGTCCTTTTTGTGTTTTGCTGAGCTGTATTCTTCACAGGGCTGGAGCTGGTGAGGGGGAAGCAGCGAAGGCTTTTTGCCGTTTTATTTTTCACACAGTCCTGGGGTTGTGTAACTGTTCATCCCTCTCTAAGAGAATTCAGTCAGGTGTCCAGATTTTCTGAGTTGCTGTGTCCAACTGCAAAGACTTTCCAGTGGTCTACAGCGGCTCTCAGGGTGTACTGAAGTGCACTGTAACACTTGCAAGTCTTGTGAGACTTGCAAGAGTTCCCTCACTGGCATTTTTCTACTGGAAAACCTCTCTGGTAGTACCTGGAACTGCTGGAAGCCACTTAGAGGGGACTTGTGTTGATACACAACACGTTTAGGACTTGCACATTGCATGTAAACAAAGAAGGTGGTGAAAGAGCAGCGAAGAAAACATTAATGTTAGGAAGCCAAAAGTCAACAGAGAGCAGCTCAGCTGGTGGGGCTGGTATTTCAAGCTTCAGATTGTAGTGTGCTCTCAGCTCAAATGATGCCAGTCTTGGAAGTTGTAAAGGGATATGATAGCCTGCCTCTGCATTTTCCAGTAGAGATGTAACTGATCTTGACTTGGTGTTTTAAGAAAACTCAGCATCAGATCTAGTGTTTGCAATGCGTATTTTGCAGAGCTGGGACATGGCTTCACTGGTGTATAAAAGCTCTGTTTCAACTTGGTCACCAGCTATGGGCTTAATGCCTGAACTACTGGATGAAGTTGTTCAATCTGTCAGAAAATTGAAACATGTTTTAATAATCTATGTTTAATCTCCATTAATTTGTGGGTGTTTTGTTGTGGCTTCTCAGCAGGTAGGATGGCTATGAAGTAAGGGGAAGCACAGAGGCAAGGTGCTCCTGTCCAGCTCCTCATGTGGTGATTTTGTTTTACTGTCTGTTGTGTGCTAGCTTCTCTCTGCTCTTCTTTCTGGTGCTTTGCTCAGAGCTCTGTGAGGTGCTCAGATTAGTGCTGTTTTGCTTTTGTCATAATCTTTCATGTTTGCTGTGACACGTAGATGAAAAAGCAGTATTTGTTCTGCTCCAGCATGCAAGGAATCCAGCTCAGGCACTGAGGACAATTGCTCCTATGTTGTGGGATAAAAAGCAGACATGCTAAAATTTTAGGGGTATTTTTTTCCTGTGCATGCTCCAGGAGGAACTCTGCATATAGCACTGTGGCTTCCTACATGACTTTTCTGTTGAACCTTGTTTAACTACTGTTTGCCATTCAGTTACTGGCCTGTGGTTAACTTTTTCTCTTGTACAAATACTAAGCACTACGCTGGCTTTATTATTTTTTTTTTTTTTTTATTCCTTTACTGTTTCACTTATATTTTAATAGTTTCATTTATGCTTAGAAATGTTTTTTCTTCCTTTGTAGAAAGATTGTGAGTAGTCTGGCACTACAAAATGTATGGAAAGCATAAAACTTGGAGAGTAACGTGGGAGGTGGAATTAATGGCCAAGGTGGTTTTGTGAGCGGAGCAGAGAGAGAAACTGGGAGGAAGTAAGTTACAGGAAAGAGGGGGGAACAAGGGAGGGAAACAATT
Organism: Pterocles gutturalis; assembly: GCF_000699245.1. Classification (NCBI taxonomy): domain Eukaryota; kingdom Metazoa; phylum Chordata; class Aves; order Pterocliformes; family Pteroclidae; genus Pterocles; species Pterocles gutturalis. The sequence continues at coordinate 86,753 of NW_010109846.1, forward strand.
GTAAGAAGGAAGATGGTATAACAAAGTGAGAGAAGGGTTAAAAATATAGACAAATGGGAATAAAAATAATGGAAGTATAAAGAATCTTGGAAATGCAAGAGATAGTGTAACAGGAAAGAATAGTAATAAATGAGAAAACGTCTGTACTTTGTAAGCTTTATTTGTAGTCAGAATAATGAAGCTAATGTGAAAGTTGATGCCTCATCTTTCAGAATTATTTTTCCTTTCCTTCCTGTTACTCCTTGAAGTTAGAAAAACCACAGTGAGTGATAGAACAGGAAAGAGAAACTGGACAGATATTGCTCTCACGGATCAAAAGGAACAGCAATGTATTAATATGGAAGACCTGAATTTTAATCTATTTACCTTTCTGACTGCAGCATTTAATAGGGTCTTGCTCTGGAAAAAATAATTATGTAAACTACTAATAAGTGATGCAACTAGTTAAAAATGTGACTTCTGTATGAATGTATTGTTTCACTTTGTGTCAAAAATGGGGGCGGGGGGGTTGTCTACTGACATATTTCTCAATCAGCTTTCTTGAGAGTTGTCATCTTAGGGCCTTTCTTCAGCCTGAAAGTCTGCAGATAGAACACTTGCAATGTGTGTATGTGTGAAATTTTAAGTGATGAGCTGCCTGATTAAAACCAGAATGTATTTTTTAGTAAAACTTATTATTGGTTTTGTATAAATACATTTTTTACTACTATAAGAGAGGAACAAGAAAAAACACATGGAGAGGGAAAGGAATTCCAGGGTAGCAAGAAAAGACTGAAAAAACATACAACTGAAGGCATAACACATAAATATCAACACTTTAAATGTGGATAATAAGATCCAGCTTGTTAACTAAAATTTGCTTCAGGAAAGATGGAGCAAGTTGTTTGCTGACTTGGCTAGTATAACTAGAACAATGTACTTAGTTTTTATACTGAAGATTATGTTGTGTATAAATACATATATTATAATTTTGCTAGTCCTGTTTCAAAGTCTGCTGAAATCTGCTTGACTCCTTTTTTACATCTGTCACAAACAACTTACTTTCTTGGGTTGAACCATAAATATTTGCAGAGATGCTGTAATCTTTTTTTCGAAACAACCATTTGAAAATTTTGCATAATAGACTTAAGTAAATAACATGACTGTCTTACTAGGGCTATGAATCTGCTACTTGTGATGCTCTTTTTTGCTGACTCTTTCCATAAGCAGAATTTATACAATTAAATTGGTTACTAGACATTCCAAGTGTGCTACTTGAAATAAGCTTAGAGATGCACATCAGAAATACTAAGTATCTGTATTCTGGTTTATTTTACGGTTGTATCACCTTTTGTCTTACGTTTGTACTAACCCAGTCAATAAGCATGTACAAACCGTGTCAGCTTTTGCTGTTTCAAGAATTAATTGCATTTTTTCAAATATATTTAAATCAGAAAACATTTTACTGCTTATTTGCACAGCACAGCTCCTAAATCTAAGACACCACTGGGGTCAGAAGATAGTAGGTAGCCTATACCGTGTTTGAACTGGTACTCTGGTTCCTGGTTTCCTGAGGATAAATGTGATTGCTCCAATATAAATGTTTTAGATCACAATGACAGCTGTGGAAATTAAACATGGCCAGCAAAATCTATTTTCTGTCTAACTAAGTAAAGGAGAGGACAGATGAAAAAATTCCCTGGGTGAATGAATTCTTATGAACAGTGATGAATCTTTTCCTTTTGCTGTATTAATTTTATTGTATTCTCAAAAAAAAAAAAAAAAAAGAAAAAAAGTCCAACTTGGGTTTCTTTGTATCTTCTTCGTGGTCAAGGATTTTAATCTATCACCTGTCATTTAAAGGTGGAAAATTTTAAATATCATTCCTAGACCACACTGTAGAACACATTGCAAACACAGGGAAAATTTACCCTTTAACATAGTTTCCAGAGAGTTGCAGTGGTCTGTGAATGGAAAAGACTTTAAAGTTCTATGAAAATCTGGGGGTTGGGGAGAGCAGAAGGATTTCCAAAATATCTCAGGAATTTTGTTTCTTCTGATTTCTTCTGAAGAGTGCTCTGTTTTCAGAGGCTTCAGTAATATTAAGCATTACCTTATCCTGCTTTAAAATATCTTAAAATATTCTACAGAGGTTTTCTTCTTTAAACATGAGTTTTGATACCTGCTTCAGAGGCTGCTTTAGTGCAGAAAGATACAGAATTTTCTCATGTAGACTATGTAGCAGTTTTGCACTGATAATAAGCAGAGAGAGACTGCCCTGCCAAAAGGCACATCTCTGACTCATGTTCATCACAATCTTTTTTTTCCCCTGAAATATGTTCCTGGCGTCTGTAGTTCTGGAGGAATCATTTCCCTTCTAGCATCTCCTCAGGGTCTACCTGTGTCTTCACCAAACCTGCTCAGTCTTGACAACTGCACTGGTCAGAGGAGACTGACCGTCTCTGCCTTTGCAGGTGGCTCTTGCAGCGGAGGCTTGGAGCACTTGAGCATGCTGTTGGTAATGAGCTTACCCTGCTTCTCTCTGGGCCAAGTCTGTCTTGTTTCCACGGCAACTTCTTAAATAACTCCGTCTATACTTTGTAGCAATTCACTGGTAGGAATAATCTAATAGCCTTTTTCGTGAACTGTACTAGTCACTGGGTATTTCTGTTTGGGCTAAAAACTCCAAATGGGCTATGGAGTGTCCAGAGGCACCTACTGTGTGTTTCGGGTTTTGTGATTTTTTTTGTTGGTGGGGTTTTTTTTGTTTGTTTTTTCCTAAGGTGGGAGAATTGATATAGGTTGTAGCTCGGACATTAGGCTGTGGGATATTGTTTGTTTTTTTTTTTTTTTAAATCAGGATATTGTGACCCTTAAGATATATAGATTCTTTGAGGGAGGGGGAGCTCTCTTAAAGTTTATTGCAAAGTGAATGGTTAAAACGGAGCTACAGTTACTTGAAAGAGACAAATATACGTTCATTATTTCCTGAGTATGTTGTTTTTATGGGAAAGCAAAGGAAGCAATGGCTGGGTGTCATTAAGGAGTAACTAGTGGAACGCGGTGAAATGAGCAATGAGACTTGTAAAGTGTCATGAAAACTGAAACACCAGGGTACAAAGTACCGCTTATCCTCGCAGATATGGACGCCATATGGTGACATGAAGGGAAATGGAGAGTAGGAGACAGAAATCCTGTTATTCCTCACACTTTCATTTGCTCGCTATTTGCTTTGGGCAAATGACTTCAGAAGTTGTGCATGACCCTTCTTGTGGCACAGTGTTTATTGACAAGACACCTGTTTTCTGTGTTAGGCTCCTGGAAGCTGCTTTGGTGTCATTCCAGCTTTGGCACTTACGATTATAATTTTATTGTTGATTTTTTTTTTTTAATAGTTCTAGAATAATCTTTTCTTGACTGTTCTGTGTTGAAATCTGTGTTCATTTTCTGGTACTATAGCACTTCCTTCGCTCACAGCTTGTCACTTATTTTCCTTAAGAAGGGCAAAAACTGCTACGACTGTGTTAGTGCTGTCTCTGAAGTCTCTGCCTTTTCTCCTCTCTCTGCAAGTTCCATCATGGGACAACTTTCCACAGCTCTCCTTTATATATCTTTGGCATTGGATGAACTGGTTGTGAATACTTTCATACAAGACGTTGAAAGGATTTGGCTTCTGGAAAGATGGCTGTGTGATCCATGTGCCTTTGAAATGATACATAGGAGAAGAGCCTTTAGCAGCTCTACAGGGGCTGCGACAGCTGTGAAAAGATTTTCATCACCTCCTCACTGCTTGCTCCTTCGTATTTCCTAAACTACACATCTGTCTATTGGCCAGAGTTGTTTTCACTTATAACTCTTTTGTATTAGTTTCATATTTCTCTAAAAGTGTCTATTGGCCAGAGTTGTTTTCACTTTTGTATTAGTTTCATATTTCTCTAAAATTAAAAGATCTTCCTTAAAAATTATTAAAGTCAACCAATATTCAATACAGTTATCTTCACTGTGATAGTTTTTTAAAATGTCAGTTCTGGCTCCTTTCACCTTTGCTCTTCAGACTTTAGTGTCTGTGAAACTATAGTTGAAAATTTCCTCTTCTGATGATGTCCCGTGAGGTTAATGGTTGGTTGTTAAGACCAACGCAAGAGTGTTGTACAACATGCAGAAACAGAGGGAGGGTGCTTCCATTCTTCCACATTGAAGCTTTCAGCTCTTTTTCCTCACTAGAGTGTTGTACAACATGCAGAACCAGAGGGAGGCTGCTTCCATTCTTCTACATTGAAGCTTTCAGCTCTTTTTCCTCACACCATTGGAGGGGACCGTTAGTGGATTTGGGTTTGGCTGTTGCAGAAAGGACCATCTATTTGACCGCGTTAAAGCAAGATTATGTGATTTTCAGTGCAGGTCTTTTTGTCATTGCCATGGGTGCTATATCGAGAGAGAACAGCAAAAGCTGCACAGAAAGGTTGTATGGCAGGGCAGGAAAATTATGCAGAGTTTAACAGAAAATGTTACAAAGGGAGCTCCTGATGCGTAAGTTTTATGCTTTGTGTGTTGTAATTCTGAAAATTAATGCTTCGTGTTTTATATCAGGCTGTTGTGGGCATGTAGTGGTGAAATAACAGATAATAAATTGCTACTCTTCCTACTGAGGCTATATAACCTTCTCCTAGTTCTAGCACTGCAAAGAAACGCAATTTAGTGGTTCTCTACGCTATGGAGTTTAGTGCAAATATTTTAACTTTCCTGTGGTCTAGGAAAGCTGTCATTTTAAGAAGTATTTTGTAGTTACAAAGATTACCATTACACCACTATAATGATTTTGCAGCGCTTTGCTCAGTGGAACACTAGCCTACTTGTGAGGAAAAAAACATCCGAAGGATATCCGAACGTTGCTTCTCTAAAGAAGTGCTCAGTATGACACAGCATTAAGGGATAGAATCAACCCAATATATCCTCAATTTCAGAAACAGGGATAAATCTGAAATACGAAGCTATTCCCACTAGAGATGTTGTAAATCTTACAACATATATAAGCTTTCCTCTTCGACATACATCAAAGGCATAAAACTTGGGAGATTAAAATATGTTTTTAATCTTGGTTTGATGAGCAAAACTTTCCCTGTAATATTTATTATGAGAGGCTCTACTTGTGTTGCCTCTTCCCTTTGTTCTGTTTATATATGACTTCCTTTCTTCCAAAAAGTAGGAAGTATCGCTTTCACAAAGCTGAAGGATATTGCAATGGTTTGTTCGTTTAAGCCTGATCGTAGGCCCACGTGGCAGACACAAACTTTTCTTTTATTGTCCTGGGTCCCAGAGGAAGAGCAATGCTTTCTGATGGCTTCCCATGAATGCCTTTCATTTGTGGAGGAGTTTCAGTGGCTTATGCTGACTGTACAAAGATCAAACAGGCAGGAAAATTGTGGTTTTGAGAAACTTAGCCAAGATCTTTGTTATTTTCTCAGAAGTTTTTCTTCTATAACCCTGTTTCTTAACGACAATATTAGGAAAATCAGTTGTAGTGGCTGATGGAAAAAAAGCTCATTCTATCATATTCTCTTTAAAATGTCAGTATTTTCTAAGTTACTAGAAAATTTGTAGGCACATATAAAGAAAACACTAACCATAATTGCAGTCAGTCTTTATTGCATTTGGAATCAATGGTATCCAAAATTAAGCTTAAAAAAATGTTGTGGCTATTTAGTCCTGCAATTTGATCTGTACTGGGACACTGCGCCTGCGGAGTTTTGCTGACATCACCCAGGTTTTCTTGCCTGGGCACAAAGATCTTTCAAACAGATTTGATTATGGGATTTGACCTGTTGAAGTCTCTTGTGTTTCAAGAACAGGCTTTTTTCTCAACAGGCTTTCTTAGCATTCTTCAGAAAGATTTTCCTTTAGCTTAGCTGTTAGTAAACGTAAGCATTGGAAGGAGATGTACAGACCACAACATCCTTTTAACTGTAGCAATGGCGTGTTTTGACAGCAATATGCAATTTTCATGGTGTTACTCATAAAACCTCAAGTTTGTCATACAAATTCAGGTTTTGTTGAAGGATTTTTTTAATAAAATAAGTTTCTGAAGTAAAACACGTAGCATCTCTAGAGGTCAGAGGTAGCTGAAACTGGAACAGCTGTACAACATGCATCCTAGATTGTTTTTAATTGTCTTCCCTTTCTCTAACGGCAGTAATTCTTGTTTATATTGTCAAGAACCTTTCCACCGAGCACAAGCGCACCATACTTTAAGGTCGCGTGCTTAACCCCACTGCACGGCTACAATGCAAATGGGCCCCCTTTGTTTTCATTAATGTGTGAGGGGTGGGTGCGAGGCACGGCTTTTCACAAGGCTTAAATAACTTATTGTGAAAGTGGCTTAAATAAAGCATATTTTGTCTCCATACCACAGTTGTTGAGCATTACTCTTGTGCATCCAACTGACAGCCGGTTTGGCAATGGATTTTTGTTTGTCATTTTGTTCTTTTGACCTGTGATACTTTTTTCTTTCTTTTTTTTTAACTGAGCTAATGGATTCACCTCAAATAATACAAAATGAGGAAGCTTTTCCTCATTCCTTTCCTAATATGCTAAAAGTAGTAAATGAAGCTGGAACTGCTCTTCTCCATCCAAAACCCTTTACATAACAATGTACCAGTTGCTGCTTGTGTTGATGGAGAGGTTTAAAATTAAGACTTTCTAAAAATGTCAAATGAAATTTGTATGCTCAGTGCTTTAAATCAGTTTAAAAATGAATGAAGTATAGGCTTTTAAAATGGTTTCGGGAGTTTTAAGTAAGTCTTGTGTTTTTCTACCTGTAGTCATTGATGTGTGGAGGAAAAATACTGTTGAAAATTTATGAGTTATTTTGATTTTGATTCTCTAGAATTGACCCTGAGTCCTGAGATTTTTAGATGATTTCAAACCCAATGCTGACTGTCAATCTGTGGCTAGCATCCGTACTTATTGTAAGCCAAAAAAGCTGAAGGCTTGCTCTGAAGTGTCAAAAATGAGCCCTTTTCTTGGGATATCTCCATTCTAGGTTGTTTGCTTTTTTAAAATTTGGTTATAATTTTGGACCGTGAATGCAATTTCATTCATGTCTGATATTGAGACACACAGATTTATACCAGCAGGTGAGGAGAGTATATGCAGGTGGCTGTAATCTATCAATTGGGATGAATTTGGTCCAAATATTATTTTTCCTCATAACAGTTGCTATGCTCGTAGGCTCTGGACACAGACATTTTGTATCTTGGGTTTTAATTTTCTTCCAATTCAGTTAAACTTTCTGCATTATTTCTCATAGGTGTTATATAGAGAGCAACTTAATATATATAGTGACCTCTCCAGTATGAGAATAACTGATTTGATGCGTCACAGAAGTTTAAACAGGGTGATATCTGCCAACCTTGAAAGTAGATTATTTAGTACTCAAGAACATAGTAATTTTATATCAGAGTAGATCTGTCTGTTAATAAACATTTAGGAAACACTCTTGTGAAACAGAAAAAATAAATGTATGGCATTTTAAGAGTGTAAATAAGTAGTACAACAAATATAAGTCTTATATCATGCAGCCTTCTTGACAACAGAGTTGTTGATGAATGTGGAAAAATAATCACATATTGTTAACAGGCAGTCCCTATCCTAATGAAAATTTTTTAGCTTACTTTTTCCTAAATGAATCTGAAGTTATCCCTGAAAATTTAATTGGTAGGTATAAAAAATTTGCATGCTAACATCTTAAAAATTTTAAAAGGAAAAAAAAAAAAAGGGCACAAACTCCAGAATCCAAATATTGAAGAGGGAGCCCAGTTTTTTATCAAATGACAATTTTTTTTCTTTAAGGCAAGAAGTATTAGCATATTTTGGATGATTTCCCACAGACTGTATATTTTGTGTGGACTCTGAGTGCTGTGAAGTGTGATTTGCCCTGCAGTGTTGTGTTAAAGCAGCATGTGAAGTAGATAGTAAGGTTAAATGGAGATTCTGAGCTCTAGTATCGCTTGTCATGATGTATCTTTAAGGGCAGAAGTTTTTGTATGAGAGCACGTAGGTCAAACACTCCTCCACAAACTGCTATTTTTCATTTCTGCTGCAACGCCGAAGATCAGAGAGCTTTTTTAGGTTGGTGGAGAACATCTCCGTTGTGGCGCGTACTCACTGCGTGTCTGCTGAGGACGCTTGGCCGTTTTATGTTCGTACATCCTTGACATTGCTTTAACTTTTACTAGTGGATTAGCTGATCCTTCTGGAAGAGTGCGGAGGTGATTAGTCAGACACCTCTGACCTCTCTGTTAAGTTGGACGTTGCAGCTGAACTTGAGAACCTGTATCTTGTTTCAGGCGCCTATAGAGGAAGTGTTAGTGAATGGTGAGGCAGGAGCTGTGAATGTCGCGCTGCAGTGTGACAGAATGCATTGTTACAGGGTGTTTGTTTGTCAAACCGTATTTTCATAGTTTGTGAGCACATCATGCAATTGTCATATTTGTTGAATTGCCAGAATCTTCAGCATGTGACTTCTGTTTCAGAAAGTAATCAATGTGCATATATTCACAGTGATCTGTTGATCACACTATTTGTTTTCTTTGTTAGGCACATGAACCATGTGATGAGAGTTTAATTTCCCTGATTGAATGCTGTGTCATTAATAAAAACTCTCTATATAAAGATTTTTCATATAGTGAAATTATCAAATGGTTGGCCATTCAAGCTTTAAATTCTTTCTCAAGTATTCATCTGTAAATACTTGAATGTTCATGGAAAATGAATGACAAATGGACAACATTTAGAACTTGATTACATTATAAATAAAAATATTTCCAGAATTTTTTGTAGTGTGCTAGTAGGTGACAGGATGTAAATTTTAAAATTTTCTTAACTGATTTATTTTGCCCCTGAGCTACTTCCTTGATATTTCCTTGTGTGTACTTATAATTGTTGGGTTAATTAGTTCATAATCTTCCTTTTAAGGATGAAAAATGAACCTTTTCTTTTTTTTCTCCTGAGGATATAAACTAATTACAGAGAGCTTTATTGCTCCCTTCCTAAGAGTGTGAAATAGAGCAAAAATCCTTCCCCAAAATCAAAATAAAGTGAAGACAAACCCATATGGGATATCAGGGAATATTAGTGGAAGAAAAGTGGTAGTTTATTAGAATGGACTATTAACATATTGGTATTTATCACATCCATATAGCCATAACATGAGAACTCTCTGATGAAAGGAAAACATGGGCAGGATCCAACCCTGAAGTCCAGGAAGTGCAGCGTACAGCATGGTCTGTTACTGGAACACAACTCCATCAAAACAGAACAATCAATAGCTGCCTTATAAAGTGTAGGGCTTACAGATATATTGCATTCAGAAGAACAATAAATAACAAGAAATGTTACCGAGCTCCTGGCATGGATGGAGTCCCAAGAGGATGAGAACCTCTGTGGAAGGTGACCTGTCCTCGCGAGGGGTGGAGGTCCCCCTGCACGTACGGTGGATTAGTGCTCCAGCCCCACGATGGCATACTGCAATAAAGCAGGATGTGACGAGAACCCTGACTGCAGGTGTGCCAGCTGTGTTGTATCCTCGTCCGTGTATATCTGTATAAACAGTATACAGGCATATACGTATAAGATTAGGCAGAGTTTACTTTGGTTTTAATGTTCTTTAATTTAGGAGGAGGGTGGGGTTTTTTTTAATTATTCTGGGCAAAAGTGTAGGTTTATTTTGAGACTACAGTTTGATAAGTTTAATCAGACGTATTAATTATAGTGAAGCATTGCCTTATTTAGCATTGTAGGTGTACCTGGACTACTGAATTCATTTTACATTTGTATTTTTTCTTGTCATTTGTTACCTATATATACTTGTAAGATATATTCCCCTTTATCACTTATAATGGGAAGTTAGTGTCCATATATAGGTGGCATATGTATATTACTATTATATTATGATGTGTTTGAAACTTTGTTCCTAAACATGCTCTGAATGCAAAAGAAGTAGAACTAAGTAGTTGCCTGCCCTCCCAGGAGGAATCTCTATTTACTCTTCAGTACTGCATCTGACATAGTGACTGTGCGTATTTTGGGTGACTGTTGCATGAGAGCCAAGTCAGTAAACTTCTCTGGATGTTCTCCTTTGTCAGTCTCCCATTTTTTTAATTTGCTGGTAAATTGCATTTGTTTGTACACTTTGCACTGCACACCCTCAATGGCTGGTTGGCACCATTTGCATGATCTATATATGAAGTGCCTGGGACATGTTTTTATGTAAAAATCTGTTTATGTACTGGAACAAAACTGGAGGAGAATGAGGCACTGAAATCAGACTGCCTATTTTTCAGTTGAGTAACAAGGAATGTAGCTTGCAAAGAGATGGATTTCCAAATGCTGTTGTCATGATCAACCTCTAGCAATGGGTGGTGGTGTCCTCCTTGCTGCTTGGCAATGTCATATTCCCCATACATTAAATACATATACAGTGTATCACATTCTGGTTTGGTTTTATTTCCCAAGCTCTTCCCAGAAGTGTGATCAAAAATATTTTTCTGTCCCTTTTGCTATGACATCTGGTATTACTATTGCACTTAACATGATTATGAATTTTAAATCTTTGTAACGGTGTGTCATGGTGTCACTGGTGGTAATGAAGCTGTTACTTGAGCCAAATGTGACAAAACTTCAGTTCTGAAACAACACAGCGAGAATCCCTTTCTCGGGGATATCCACAGACCTGGTGCATTTGCTGCTGTGAGGATGATCAAGTCATTGAAACCCTTATGTCATCCAAAGATATGATTCAGCTGTATGTGGTTATCTTGCATATGTGCTAAATTGCTCTTCTATGGCATGCATTTTAGCCAGAGTATGCCCACAAGCACTTCTGGACATAAGTGGCTTGTGCTATTTCATTTGATGGCGGCTTGCAGCTTCTTCATTCTGCAGTGTTTAACCCATTCTGTAGGTTGGCTTTCTGTGGTTTAAATTATTTCAGTTAAAATAATGGCATTGAGAGTACATTCCAAATTATTGCACAGCTGAAGTTTTACCAGGCATTGTGCTAGGAAGTATTGTGGCTAAGGCAGTAAGTGGCATGATGGCAACAGGTAGTGGCTTTAGCAGTGGGAGAAAAATGGTGTTCTAGGCTTTTCCGTGCTAAATAGATACTAAGATGTGCTTTTCAAGGAAATCAGTAATATGACATGGAATTAAACACTAAAATAGTCACAGATAAAAATGCAACAATAAATTCATAACCTCTCACTCACTCTGTTCCATCTTTCTTCATATTTGGGGCATGTTTAAAAATAATTTTTCCCCTGACCAATAATATTAAGTTTAGTGAAGCCAGTTTGTATTTTGAGCGCTGCAAGGACTGGGTGTCCAGTTTGGAGGTTTTGGTACAAGTCTGCATCTGTAGACATTTTAAGAGAAGCTGTATGTAGCTTAGTGTATTAAGGCTTCACTATAAATTAGATAAGTCAAAGCAAAGCCTTGCTTACGTGTAGAATAATTTCGTTAGAAGCAGCAAAATTATATGAGTATTTAATTCAAACGAGTTCACTTCAGTGTTTTGTGAGATGGTATTACCTACTTCTGGCTTTGAAGCCCATCATTTTTTCTTTTCCTCCCTCCCTAAATTATTCATAATATCTGATTATGTTAATTTGTATGTGCTAAGAAAATTATACTTATAGCGTACTTTTTAAATTCTTTTGAACACATAAAATCATTTATTATATGATTCTTCAGTGCTTGTTAGAAGAGCACATAAATGTTGTCACTGAAAATTTGGTCTGCTGGCTGAGTGCGCCTGTGCAGGTTGTACTCGGCATGATGCAGTGTTGCAAAATGTAAGCTGTCCGGTGTGCACGTTAGTGAAGTGAGTCTGGTATTGCACCTTAGCTCAACTGGTTTCGGCAATAGTAGATAGTCACTGAAGCATAGGCTGCTGTGCAGTCCTTCAGAACTTCAGTGTTCAGCGTAACTACTGTTTGCATGTGACCCAAATGGGAAAAGGGAGGTGTGTACCAAGGGTTGACTTATAACAAAGAACGCTTTCTGCTTCAGTTCTTGTTCAGAAAACATATGTTCAGCCATGCAGGCAACAGTTGGGGTAAAGACACACTGTAGGTTTGGAAACAAAAGGCGCGTTCTTTTCTTGCATTCACAGTGTTTTCAAACATATTCACTTGTTAGGGACTAGCCTGTCAGCTGGATCTTCTTGCAAGCCTGATTTCTTTTTCCTGACTTCTTTCAAAAGCTTTTTCCCCGCAATGTTTTACACTTCATATAATCCACTATGCATGGTAGGCCTGCTTCAGTCTTTGTGCTATTGATGATTCCGAGGTGGAGGGGCCATGCTCTGGGAGAATGTGGCTAAAGGGTAACCTTTCACTCACCCATGCATCTGAAGGTGGTAAGCCACTCTTATTCCAAATATCTTCAGTGGTTTGGTTGCTCTTTCTTGGTGAGATGGGTTATACTTCATCTTTAGAACATTGCCAAACTGATTAGTGCAGCAAAAATGTTTTGAAAGTCTTGATCTTTATACTTTTTTTTCTTTTATAACTAAATATTGAAAATCTTTCAGAGACCTATCATAACAGTATTGAATCATGCAGTGAAAAAGTTTTTTTTTCCCACTGGAAATTCGTTCAGTTTTGGCATGCCAGAGTAATCAAAAATTACTTTGTCATTGTTTCTGTTTGGATTCCTTTTTCCTAAATATATGGTTCAAGACCTTAGTATAAATACACTTATATAGGCATAAAGGTAGCGGTTATTTCCAGATAAACTCTTCCTGGTTTAATTTATTACCTTTAAACTCATATAGCCGGAAAATGTACTGCTTTAGCTCCACAGGTATACTTAAATGGTGCGACTTTCTAGTGTAGACAAGACCTAAAGCTTCTTTGGAAATGTCTAAGTGATGTACTCTCTGTAGGTTTTTCTGGGTCGAACTGCTCATCTATCAAGTCAGGTATTCATCCTTTGTTGTCAGCAGTGAATACCTCAAAGAGAGGCAGGGCTCCCTACATTTTAATGCATTTAGTCTTGTCTATAGAGCCGAAGCATATGTCCACCTTTAAGCATTCTGCTCTCTAATTGGGTTATGTACTTGCTTAGTTTAGATGTGTGCCATTGAATAGAATGGTGGGGAGAACATATAATCTTTGTGGCAACGGTTTCACACCAGAAACTTGATCCTCCACTCCTTTTACTTTACAAAAATACAAAAATTACGTCTTTCATAAAATTCTGTATTCCTTTGTATTTTATTTAGATACAGACATACTATTTGACTTGAAGACAATCTGCGTTACTGTTGGAAGTGCTTTATCAATAACCAGAATGCTTATGGAGTTTTATGCTGCCTTGTGGATTATTCATGTATTCTGTTGGAGCATTAAGAGTGTTAGCTGAATTCAGTAGCCTGGGAAATTACCACTGATGAATGTCTAATGATTAGGATTTCCCACACAAGGCCCTTCAGACCATGAGGATCATTTAGACAACTAGAAAATCCGCAGACAAGAAAACTCCATGTAAATATTTTCTAATGGAAGGTGCCAGCAAGTACATCCTTGCCAACATATGTCAAAACTGCCAGAAGATCTGTGAGGATGGGGATTAACTTTTTAGCACTGTCATCTTAAGAACCTTGGCAGGGAAACATTATTTAAACATTTTTCTTTGACTGCATATGACTGAAAAGATGTTAACGGTAGATAAAACTAATATAAAGCAGTTAATGATACTGACATATATTCCAAGTCTGCACCTTTTTCTTTTCATTGCGCTCCATGTCAGACATCCTTGAGAATACTACAGCTTTAAAATAAATTGTTCTTCCTTCTCAAATGAAATTTGATGATTTGTCTGCAGTCTGATAAAAGAAAGCACACACTAGTATATTGCTTCTTTTCAGGAATTTTTTTGTTTTGTTTTATAGGCTCTTTAAAAGTAAATTATGTTTTAGATGTTTCAGTGACTTCTCTGACTCTCAGGAAGAAAACAGTTAATAATAATTTCTTTCCTTTCCACTCCCATGAGCCTCCCTTCATTGTACAGTTTGCATATAACAGCTAGTAAGAGTAGAATGTACTGAACCTTAAACAAATCTATTAGGATCACCATGGCAAGAAGCTGGGAAAATGGCAGGAAAAACGAACAATGATTTTGTAAACCCTCCAAAGGTCAGAAAAAGGCTTTCAGTAAGTATGCAGAGGCTAGAAATCAAATCCCATTTCCTATCATAAGAAACCAGTTGTTTTAGCAGCAGTGGTTAATGTACTGTATGTGAAAGATTTAAGACTAGTTGGAAAGCTTTGCTTCTGTTTTATTAGGCTGCTATTGAAAAGCCAACAGCATAACTTCAACTAGGTGCTTTGAGATTTCTTAATGGGCTGTCAAGGGCAAGACACCAGGTCTGTGCTATACTAGCTCTTTCCTGTACATTAAAACAACAGGGGCCAAATGATCATATACAGAAGTATGAATTACTTGATGCTTTCTCTGTTCCATATGGTCAGCCATGTCTTTGGCAATTAATCATGTACAGAATCAGTTGAGTGCTCTCTGAAGCATTGAAGTCAACATTTAGTTGTACCTGTGCCAGTGGGGGCAGTGGGGGTTGCGAGCGTAAAATAGCAGGATGAAGAGCTGCTGGCGCCGAAGCCGGAGCAGCTGGCTTCTATAAACAACACTTTTTTCCTCTTTACCTTTTTTTTTTTTTTTTTTTTTACTTTCTTTGACAAACAGGAGCCATTTTTCAATATCATCCAAAACATGAGGGTTGCTGAGTGAAACTGTGATATCTGGCATAGTGGATTAATAAACAAAAGGCAGAGAATTGGGTTTAATGTGCCCAAATTACTGGGTGATAACTTAAACCATATTGGCTGCTTCCATCGCATCAATGAAAATGAGTGCGTTTGCTCATATTTTAAGTAAAACTTTTAAAAGTAAAGAAGAAATGAGCAGTGGTTTGTAAGCAATTACTAGCTTTTTTATCACGTAGAAGTTATGACATGTTAAATTAACATGGCTTAATAGATTTCAGGTTCTTTTCTTTCCCCCCTCCCTCTAAAAGGCACAGTGTTCTAGTTTTACAGACTTTCATTGGGATACTTTTTGCCCTAAGAGCAAAATAAAGTCACAAAAGAACAAGGAAGATACAGAATGACATTTAAAATTTTAGCCCTGCTTACAGATTTTGCACTTTGTTTTTCCTTTTTGTCTTAGTCATTGATTATTGAGAGATGACTGCTGTCTTAAAGTAGAAGTGGTTTGTAAAGGTTCAGAAGCTTTATCCTAGTTAAACTGGTGGTGAGTAAGTTAAATCTTAACTCACACTGAAAAATCTGATTTGTTGACCCAATAAAGTGGGACCAAGAGACAAACTGTCCCAAGTGCCACTTTAGTTCAGACTGAAGGCTAATTTGTTTGACAGAATACCAGGCTTTGTGTCTCCAGCTGTACAATGTTTCTAACCTTGAGCCTCACTCCTCAAGAGGTCTGTATTGAAGGAAGGAAAATCGAGCTTTAAAAGACTAAAAGTGTGGGCTTTGGAATGTTTAAGGGTGCTTTTTTTTTTTTTTTTTTGCTTGCTTGTAAGCATGTCGTGATATTCACCCGGGTACATACAGTTAAGCAGAGCAATGGCCTGTGTATGTTGGGACATAATTTCCTCTGCTGTGTATCTAAGAGAATAAAATATTGTCCTAATCTTGTTACAATACCTAGATTAGCTTTGTTAGGACAAATAAAAGGAACCTAATTTTGAGTGTGTATCCTGGGTGAATAGTAAGACTTGATTATAACAGCTTCCGTTCACTCCCGTGTCACTGATGTATTTTGTCAGTGGGTATGAGTATCATATGGGTCTCTTAAAATCTTATCTTAGTACCTTACTTCCTTACGTGATAAGAGAAGATGGTCTGATGGCTGTTGCCTGATATGTCAGTAGAGCACTAGACTGTACCAGGAGGAAGGTAAAGGCTATAATTTCCTATGTATTATCTTTAACATAGAAGGCTGGATTGGCAACTGCTCTCTATATATACGCCTATATAGCTTTGGGCTTTTTTTGAGTGGTGGGGTGTGTGTGTGTTTTTTAAGACCATACCACTTGGGATTTACAAGAAAATGCCCTAAATACATTAACAGATCTGTAAGGAGAATTGGGGAAGATTTTCTGAAAATATTGACAGTACTATTTATTAAAGAGAAATGCTGGCTAATGAGACAAGAAGTTGCTTCCCTCAAGTGATAAGCAATTTGCGTAATCTCGTTGCTTAGGTTGTCCAGGATATGTTTTTGCTAGCTCAGGAAGCAGAAGAAAGAAAGTTTCAACAATTTGTAAACATTACCACCCTCAAGAATCTCTGTGAACACAAGGATGAGATAAGACAGGCTGTAGAGCTGGTTGCATTGTTTATTTACTCTGCTGCCCTGTGTCCCAAGTGTGCTGAAAAACTCGGGTCGGTGTTGAGTCCCGTTCAGAAAAGTGAAGGCGTCACTCAGCGTTGGGCAAAGGGGGCCTCTGCAGACAATTATCTGTCATTAAAGAACATTAAAAGAATTGAGACACAAGGTCAGATTTTCTTTGATAGGATGTGCAAGAATAGTGATGTTCAAAAGAAGGTCATTCCTGCCCTTTAGAGGAGGGGTGGTATTGGCTGGGTTTCTGATGGATTTTTATCAGTGTTGATGTGAGGAAATGGCTTTCCCAGCTGATAACATCTCTGACCGAGTTTCTTGAACCCTTGACCTTTATCAGTCAAGGTGTATATTGAATCCCCTTGTTAAAAATAAATCCCAAAACAAGTTACATGGAAAAGAAAACTTTCATAGGAAGGTGTTTTATAGTATTATTTTACCCAGAATGCTGCTTTATTTGCTGCAATTTGGGGTTTTTATTGAGATGATAAGAATAGCGAGTTATTAAGAAATGCCTCTATAAAAGCTGTGTATCTGGCCCTGCACTCGCGTTCTGGGTAACCTTACTGCCCTCGACACTCTTCGAAAACAAGTAAATCAGTTCAATTGCTATGTATTGTTGTGTATGTTGCTTAATAGCACTATTTCACCCTCCAGGTAGCTGCAACTGTACTCCCAGGGCTCAGCAAAGAAGCCTTGATGATGCCAGTGTCGAACCATGAGTTTGGCTTGAACTGCGTGCATCACCATGTAAAGGTGTTCACAGAGGGCTGGGGCAATATAATGGTTCTCAGTAAAAATTCAGTTATGTTCACTTTCCAGAATTATGCTGTTCCTGTAGACGGACAGGACTTCAGGTAGGAGAGCTCGGTGCCAGAGCAGTGATTTGTCCAGGCCAGCAGAATTCGTACAAAAGCATTATGTGATTGTGAATACCAGGAGAAGTGGTCACCCATCTTCTCTGACTGATAATACTCTAATCACATCATCTTTTCATCAGATTTTTAACTGAAAATTCTTTAGGAGCTATTAGTTCTCCATACTCTATGCTTTTTGAATCTCGTATTTAGGGGATCTTGATGTTTGCTGCCTGCAAATAACAATGCTTTCAGCTTTGTGAGGCACAGCATCGTTAAACTTGGGGCTTTTCTACAGTCTTGGAAAGAAGTAGACCTCTACACTATCACCAGTGGATTTCCCTATCCCATTATGATGAATAAGGCCATCCAAGGATTCCGAAAAGGAAATCTTGGTGTACTGTGACCTGGTTGTATAGCTACAGTCTGATCACCCTGTAACACGGAGAAAGCTTTAGTTATAGTGCTGGGTCACATCTTGCACGTGGTAAATATAAAAGTTAAAGCTTTAATATCTATATTTATTCTGAATGATGAGTGTTAATTTATACCAATTAAAGAACATACATCTCATGTGAGCGTGTTCTCACATGCTGAAGTCCTTGATCAAATCCTGCTTGAAACTGTGCAGCTGCTGGCAGTGAGGCTGTGAGATCAGGATTGTTGAAGCTGGCGGATATTAGAGCTTGTGGAAAAGATGTTGTAGGTCAGCGCAAGGGAAACCCATGTCAGGGAATCCTTATCTGAAAATACTCTCTGGCTTTTTGTTTGCTTTGTAGTGTCAAAGCAGGGTCAAGAATGTGATCTGTATAGACAGAGTTTTGAACATTTTGGGGTTTTACAAGAAAATGTTCTTTTTGATGTATAAGTCCCATATGACGGGTTAATGCCTTTTGGGAGGCCAGCTAATAGAGCTGGGAGGTGGGGAGAAAGATGCTTTTTGCTTCTTATCACCTGATGTTGGTGTAGTAAAATTACATAGTTTAAGAAATGTATAGTCTGCATATTAGTCTTGTGGGGAAAAAAAGCTGTCAGGCCAAGGATAGATCTTCCTGTTTTCACAAACTGAAGGTAACAACAACCATTTATCTCACAGAATCCCCAGAGGAATTTCAGTGGGTGTACATTTGGGCAGGGCAGAATATGATGTGTATGTGATGTTGAGGAGGGGGCAATATGTATGCCATGTTTTTTGTCATCTTGTTCCTATAAGAGAGGCTATGCTGGGAGTACCAGTTGCACTGGTGATGCTTGAGTTGTGTTTTCAGACTCAATTCCACAACTGCTCAGGTTAGAAACGTATTTTTTGCCTCCTTTTCTGTGGAAAGAAATAGGTTTGTGCAAGCATTCTGTCCCTTCAACTCACCCTTCACAAAAGCATGTGGATACTTTGATACGTTTGCAGAACATGTGACTGGAGGTTAGAATAGCAAAAATAATGAAGTGAATCTTGGTGGCTGGTTAAGGCGAGAAAGGCAGATGGAATATGTTCGTGGAAGGAGGACTGCAGCATCGACTCAAGGTCTCTGGTGTGGCTGCACGTCAAGTCAGCACGTGTACGCTGCTTGATGTGTGTTAGCAGCGTGAGCATCCACCAAGGCTGTTTCTTTCCCAAACTGGCAGACATCAGGGGAAAGAAGAGGAGAAACTGGTGGGTGAGTTAGAAGTTGGAGGCAGAGGTGGAGTGAGGGGGTTGGAGTTGGCTTGCTGGGTGGATGAGGAACAATAAGAAGATGTGAAGTTCTGTTACCTCAACATGAACTGTCTGCACAACATTTGGGAAGGCCAGGAACTTCTAGTCTGCAGAGACTTCACTGCTTCACAGGTGACTTAAATCCATTGTGTGTATATATATTTATTTTATCAATTTTTAATTTAATCCATAAATAAAAAAGGTAGAGTTTTACTACTTGTTTACCTGAAATATTTAACAATAAAGAGAACATGGGCGCATCATCAGAAATTCCTTTCAGAAGATACAACACAAACAGGTATTTTCTTCTGTAGCTTCACCAAGGATCAAAGGGGAGGGTGAAATCCCCCAAACAAATGCTGTTTTGAGGAAAACATTTCTGATATGATTTGATACAAGAAAATATTTAGAAAAGAAAATAATTATGTCTCAAAAAAATGAGAGCTAGAATGCATGACGTTTTGTTGTGTTACTTAAGGCAGTGAGATTTTAAGGTTTACCTTACGTGCCATGTACATTGATTAAATACCAAATATATGGTGGCCATTTCTAACCATCATTTACTGTATTGATTTGTCAGCAGTGGAACTGTAATAAAAAAAGCTATTGATTTACTGTCCTTATTTGCTTATGGGCTTTTTATTAATTTTACACATTGTTTCCTATTTCTAGATTATAATTTTTGTGGGTTTTTTTTTTTCCCTTTAAGACAAGCCTGGTCCTCTCTGAAATTGGAAAAGAGGAACAAATTGAAGAACAAAGGAATGAAACCATCAACTGCTTCTTGATTGTTCTTACGGAGCGACAGAAGCTGCGTAAAGAATGGACAGAAAGGTGAGAAGTTTTTGAAAAATAGATAATAAAATTAAAAACAAGTATATCAAATATAATCCCACAAATCCCCTTGGGGGAGGGGGCAAGTTGACTTTAAAAAAAAAAAAAATCAGAATTTTTACTGTTCATATAGCATTTTTCCTCGAATGGAATAGTCAATGTTTCAGCTTCTGGTTTGAGTTACTTTGTGAGGCAGAGTGCTCCCTTCTTGTGCTTAGATAATGCAATCTGTTGATAGTAGCTTGATAGGCGGCATACATATTTGAGGATTGGTATCACCTTAAGTGCCCTCAGGTTTTCCTTATATTGTTAACAACATGAGCAATACTTCTTGCTGGCCTCCAATGCCGTACCCTTCTTGTCTGCTTTCTTCATGATCCTCGTGTTGTCTCATGGTGTCCTATCAGTGTTAACTGGGTTGTGTTGGGTGAGATTGTCACCAATGGCCATGTTGCTATGCTTCACATCAAATGACTCTTATTATACTTGAGTTATTAAATTGAATGTATTACTGTGGTAATAAACCAGCTGATGTTGTTGACAATTTTAAAAAGTTGTTTTTATTTGAAAAAGTTTGTTACTGGAGTGCATCATGCTTCTAGTTCTTTCAGAAATACGTGAATCAAAAAAGGGAATTGCCAGTGTGTGCCACCTTGTGTTCTTCTCTTTAGCTGCTAAATGAGTTGATGTCACCTTTTATCACATCTATTTCTAAAAGCTGTAGACTTATACTCATTTAATAATAACTCAGTTTTTTTGTTATTTGCATAAAATATCTAACATTCTGTGAAGTTTTTCTACCAAATATACAGCTTTCCTTTAAAACCAAGAGGTGTCCTGTGCTTACAATTAGGCATAGTTTTTAGTCATAAGTATTTTTTAATGAGATTTTGTTAATTAAAATTATCATGTAATTGACGTGATTTTTTTTTACCTGCACTAAATGTTCCAGTTAAGGGAGTTCTCTTGTGTTTTGTTAGTGTATAATTTTGGGAAATTCCTGAAAATTCTATGAGATTGACTTTAAAAAGTTAATTGTAGGTATTGGATACGATACTTGAGTGACTTTGCTGTTCCAAATAATTACGGTGAGTGGACTTGAAACATTTTAGAAGCTTTAGATAAAAATTAAATGTCATTACATGGTAGCAGTTATTGTTACGAATTAGTCTGTGTTTTATAAGTCTGTGTTCCTGTGAGTATGGAATGTTTATTTGTATACTAATCATTTAAGATCTCAGAGTGGACAAGAGCTTAGTAAGGTGAGTCTACAGTATTGTTCATATCATCATGTGGGTGTTGTTTCTTCCTTTTTGAGGAATTCCAGGGTTTTTTTTGTGTGGGCATCTTTGCGTTCCGTCGACATGCTTACTAAAAAATGCGAGTGGTTTGGCTCCATTGGAAACAGAGGGAATCACTTATGGGAATCACACACACATCTTTGTTGTGAACCAGAATAGAAAGCTTCCTAGAGATAGGGAAAGGCTAAACGATTCTAATGAGTGGAGTATCTTTTTAGTCATTTAAAAGTAACGTGGTCGCGGTGTTTCTGGCCCCTACGCGCCGTGCCGTCAGCGGCTGGAGCCAGCGCTGCAGTTGCAGACAGAACCGAGTCTCCAACACAGAAACCCCGAAGTTCCTGGGTGGGGGTAGGGAGAGGCAGAAGCAGACAAAGTGCAGACCTCCGTAAAACTAAACACCTGAAAGAAAATTTCAAGATCATTGTGCCTTGCAAGTTCTGAAATAAAGTGTCCTTGGAGTATTAAATATCCATAATCCTTTTTCTTTCCACTTGATGTTTCCCATCCCAGTGACTGACCTATCTGAGAGGCTCATCCATATGATCTGCATAAACAGACTGTTACCATACACCTCGCTTTACTTCATCAAAGCTTTGGCTAGATGTCTGGAATGAAGCACTGGCTGTGGTAGCCATCAAGCATACGGTGGTGAAAGTTATAAAACGTCCGCTGTGGTACTGGCAGGGCTGCCCATGTTTTAGAGATCAGTCTGTTGTGTACTTTGGAATTACATGAGAAAAATGTGCTCGGACAGGAAATAATTAGCACTTGTCAAAGGGCAGGCAATAGGTTACAGTATTTTACTTTCAACAGGCTATCAGGGGATCAGCGAG
This sequence comes from Pterocles gutturalis, assembly GCF_000699245.1. Classification (NCBI taxonomy): domain Eukaryota; kingdom Metazoa; phylum Chordata; class Aves; order Pterocliformes; family Pteroclidae; genus Pterocles; species Pterocles gutturalis. Next base: position 108,690 of record NW_010109846.1, read on the forward strand.
ATTAGATAATAGAATTTTTTTTTCCTCTGGAAGTTAAATACAGATGACTCTAATTACCTTACATTGTGCATTAGAGAGCACATTATGAACAGTACAACTTCAAGAAATTTAGGTCAATGAAAGGAGGGCAGCTGGCAAAAACTACTCTGCACTTGGTCTTTGTAGAATTGTGCAGGCATTCTGTTTCATGGGTTTTATTTGTGTCATTGATACCTTAAATAAAAAAAATACAAGCTGGGAACTGTTAACAAAAATTAATTCAACTTTTTGAAATGCAGCTTTCCTCAGAGAAAGGCATGTGAACTGTTCTGATATGTGTATGTATCTGCTTGGTTAAAGCGTGTCCTTGTGTTCTTTGCTTTAAGCTGTACCAGTGTTTCTGCATATTAGCCAACTGAAATTATTCATTAAGTTTTCATTTCAGCTCTGTAGTCCAAACACATAGTCGTGCACTTAGCGTTATGGCTTGTCCTTTCGTATACTTCTGACTCAAAGATGTCATTGGTATCTGAAGTGTCTGAGCAGGTCTTCTAGGGATTCAAGTTGTTCTACGTTGAGTGGTAGTGATCCAAAATACTTCAGGTAGGGCTCAATGAATGTCCTCTAAGTGTTAACAGAAATGGTCCAGAGTTTCTGAAGCCCCAGATTTGTTTATACTGCGTGATAGTGCCTGATGGACAGGTTGTTATAGCTGTTAAAGAGCTGCTCGAGCCCTTTGAACTGACCCCTTCTTGACCTCTGCTTATAGAAGGTCACTGTTCAGCTTATTGAGGAAAGGGTGATTCTACTGTAACAACGCCGGGGTAAAGGAACAGCTGGGAATTTTTGACTAACCATGCAAACCTGTGTAGGCTTTTTAGGGTCACTGTATGATAATGAAAATTGTTACCAAATTATATGGAAATGTAACAGCAATAGTGGGAAAGAGAGGGTGGAGTCTAATGCATTGGGTTTGATAAATGAAGTGTGAAGTTACCCATCTGGCTCTAGACAGCCCTCTTTTTCTCTACGAAAGGGAAACATTTAAAAATAACCATGGTACATCTAGAATCAATGACCCATACAGAGAGCTGGAATAGATCAAGATTTAATGGTGGCTGTGGAAGAAATTATCATTTGAACAGTGAGACAAAGGATGAAAAAGTACAGTTCAATATCAGCACCTGATTCATTTTCAAAAAAGACCTTAATATTTTTAGCCCATTGATGATGCTATTGACATTTTTTTATTTTACTTTTTAAGTGGAACCAGAAAAGTTATATCATAAAGAAGCAGTTTGGCAAAAAAAAAAACCCCACCAGTACTTGAATTTCAAGAGAGAATGTGTCACTTTTCCTGATCAGTAAATGCCCAAGAGAACTGGAACATATAGTTCAATAAAAATTCTATCCCTTATTTCTCCTCATAGGTCTTGTATCATGTTATAATAATATTGTCTTTAATCTTTGCATGACATACTACATTGACTGGCTAGTAGTTTTTTGCTGTGTTTTTCACATAGATACATTTACTACCAAGCTAATTTGTCATCAAGAAATCAACAATAGATTAATTTAAAGGGTAATGTTTAACTACATTGAAATTATTAACTGCTGGGAAAAAACAGGGTTAGTTTAACCATTACTAAAATAAATGTTTTTAATGGAAAAATTTTATTAGTCCAAAATGGTTTTCTTATGATGCGGACTCTGTCCATTTTGCAATTTCCCCGGGTGAAATGGCACCATTTCTCCTGGGGGAATTCAGCCAGGTAATAGCAAATGTTAAGTTTTGGAGAAAGACATAATGAAGTGGAAAGTTTGACAGTGGAAAGTTTGGTTGCATTTTCATAGTTGCGCTATTTAGTCAAATTCTGAAATCTGAAGTTCTTTCTAAGTAGTCATGTAATGACAAATTGACGTAGTGAAAACAGAATAAACATCCTATAAATAATTTGTACCAAACTAAACACAAAATTCTTCTGGTTCATAAGATAAACATCAGAAAAGTGTTAATTGATTATATCTTCTAAGAATCAATAGTTTAGAACCTTGTCTCATTGAAATAACACAATGAAAAAAATCTATTTTATGAGGCCATTCTACAACTGCAAACATTTTGTAAATCAGATCACAGTGTATTTTTAGAATGGTCATGTTCTTCCATTTTTGCACATCACTTCAAAAAAGAAACTCTTACTCCTAGCAAACTGTGTAAGTTTCAGGTTTTGATTCAAACTTGAGCTATAATTCTTTAGTGTTTTTTGCCTTTGTCAAACCCCTTCTTAGATCTCACGATTTTGACAGAACAATGTGAAGGTGTCTATTTTTTTCGAGCTACATTGAACAGTTATCATACTAGTGAGATAGTCTTACCTCTCAGCAGTGAAATCTGGATTATTATGTGGATATTTATACAGGAATTTAAAATATAAGTGCATAATGTGACAGTGTGAGTCCTAATCTGTGATAATGCTGTTAGGTTCTATAAGAACAATGAAGAACAAGAGAGTGGAATCTTGAAAGTGCATGCTAAATGAGACACGAACAGGAAGATGCCTGTGTATTTTATTTTCTGTTTTGAAGAAAAAGTTCTCGTTTTTTTTCTTATGCCTTACCTCTTCATACTTTGAAATTTTAGATCACACCTAAGAAGGTAATTGGGGTTGATTTTACTCTTTTTAGCTCCAGTAGGAGAAAGTGATGTTAATGTAAAGAAGGAACATATTTTTTTCTGGAACAGAAGAGAAGTCCATGGGTTAAGAAGCTAGCATTGGCTTTGGGAAAACAAGAACAGGTTTTTTGTATTTACAGACTTTGTGTATTTTTCCAGATGTCACTAAATGCTAGTTTTTAAATGAAGTGTAGTAATACTCATTGAAAGACTCGTTGACAAATACTGAAATTTTTTGCACTCTCACAGGCCTGCCAAGATGATAAATATATGAAGTATTGTGAACTCTTCAGAAACTGCTGCAATGGGAGCCACCCTAGTTCCAAAGATTTAACAGACAAATTGCAGAGATATCAAAGTCTGACAGAGTATTTGGGTTGTTTAAAACTTCTGTGGTGGGTTTGTGTAATGACAGGGCTTTTTTCCTGTTGAGGAATCCAGCATCCATGTTTCTGAAATTAGTAAGGATCTCGGTACACACGGTGTGATCTCCAGCACGTTTTTTGGTAACAGTTGTCCTCTCTGGACAATATGTGTGTCAGCTGGAGTAGGTACTCAGTAAGGTAGCAACAAGCATAGACAAAAATTTTGATTTGTCATTTTGGAAATCAGAGGGGGGGAAAAAATTATAATTATATTTGGATTTTTTTATATTCATATTCTCTGTGTGTGCACGTGTATGCTCTTTAAAAGAAGAAAATTAAACTCTTCAGCACCCGGTATGTAACCTAAACCAGTTTTTTAGAAAGTAAATGTACGTTGTGTCTTAGATGGTAATACTGAATACTGTGTGTTAATCGGGAAGATGCTTTGAGGCAGACTAAAAATCAACCTTGCAGCTTTCACATGAATGGAGAAAGCGCTGAGACTTCAATGAAGTTGTCAGGTCTCCTGCTGTAGTTATGCTTCGACATCAGCTGCCTCGACTGACCTTTGACTTTGCTCCAGTTGCTTATTACCAGACTTCTTTTGCTTCTCGTGACCCTTCCTGTTTTCCGCCTCAGTCTTTCACCTGTGTTTCTTGTATTGAGGAGTCTTTGAAGCAGCCAAGCTTGGGATCAATAGGTACAAGTGCTGTGCAGAACAATGGAAATACTCCGTAATTAAACGCTGCTGTTTAACCACCGCTTTTATTTCCTTTGAAACTGTCCTGACCCTTTACACTTGAAAAGACTCGATGTTTGCAAGCTGTGGCCACTTACAGAAAATGCTGCTTCCTACCTTGTGATGTCACTATAAACACAGCAAGTACGGGGTAAAAAATGTTACTTGGTGCAGGGACCTAAAACAGATGGTATTATAGAGCAGTCTGGTAAAAGTCACAGAACTTCAGCTCTGTGGCTTTTGTGTGTCAGACTCTTTCTTTAGGCACGTTGTAGGGATTATTTACGCTGAGGTGTTACTTCATTTTAGTTTTGATGCTCCACTTTTGAAAGCCATAGAGATGCGTCATCCCATACCTGAATAACTACTAAATCAGAATTCTTTGACATTTCCCTTTTCGATTTCCTGCTTTTGTTTTTGTTATGCTAAATGGATTTTTTGAAGATGATTCAGTGACAGTTCCAAAACTGACAAAGGACACAAATTCAGTCCTTATTTATAGTGCAATTAGAGTTTCCAAAACGAAAAGTGATGAAGAATTTTCCCACTCTATCAGAGTGCATTTGGCGGTTATTTTATTTTATTTTAAAGCTAAATTTGTTAGAGGTTTGACTTTATTTCACCTGGACTTTTAAAGGCTTTTAAAGTCAGCATGGGTGACATCTCCTTATTTATGTAAGCTTTGATGATTGCAGTACAAGAAAGACAGTTAGTGGTGTTTTTCCAGTGGTTTGACAATGACTTGCTCACTACCACTGGGAGATCTGAATGCTGGAAATGGAGATTATTGTGTTTCCAGGCTTCAGGATAGTGGAGATTGAATAGATCACATAGGCGACAAGTTTATAATCTGTGGAGGCAGTGTGTTAGCCACATCATCAGACAGTTGAACCACAAAGTAGCATTAGCATCAGCTGTCATCATTCCTGTAAGAGAGAACGGTGTTTGCCAGGGGAAAAGGAGAAAAGCTGGGGGAGTTCAGTGTGCTGTACAGTGCTTTGTAGCTGCCTATATTAGCTAAAGATCTGGTGTTATAAACTAGGGATCAAGTGTGACTGGTCCAGTGAATGAAAAATTATCATAGATTTATTTTGCTTTACCCACTGATGTTTCTTTCTTCTGCGATATCAATCCATACTTTCCTCTGTGTTCAGCCAAATGTGCTAACATCATGGTATGTGACATGTTCATAAAACTACTCACAAACTTTGTATGAACTAAAACTTAGTCTAAAACTAGACATTTAAAATTAAACAAGTCTAAAGATAGAATTCTCTTATTTGAAATAATAGAAGCCTTATCCAAACAAGACTTTATTGTTGTTAGTAATGCTATTGTCACAGCTTTATCTGTCATAAAGTTGAATTAAATTAAATTTAATTTGGAAGATCTGTGTTAAATAATCTTTATATGTTACCACTACAGAAAAAAACAGAGGGTAACAGAAAGGGTTTAGCTAGCCAAATGGTGTGCTTGTCATGTCATAGCATGAGGCATGAGTGAGCAGATGCTTACATAAGTTCATGACTTAAGTCTTAAATGCTGTCAGCCTTATGTTATTAAAGTTTTTCCAGATATATAGAACTTGATGGCTCCAGGGAATGGTAATGAAATACAAAGCCTTTCATTTTCAGGTCAGCGATTCAAATATGGTTCAGGTAGATAGTGCCAAAGATAATTCCCGTTGGTTATCTGTGTTTGATGGCCTATGTAAAACACATTGGTTCTCCAGCCCTAGTAGGCGGGTGTGTATACCACGTAAAGCAACTGTTACAGCTGACACTAATTGGTATCCTTGCTGGCATTTTTGGAGCAGCCAAAAATTAAATAAATGTAGAAGCTGAGTGAGGTGCTGTCAGTGCTCTAAGCAGTCTAGACCATGGTTGTGAGGGAGTGATAAGCCAATGGATATCATGGTGCACTTTGGGCACGATGAAGAATGTCAGTCTGTTGCATTGCTCTCCAGTGTTCTTGCACTAAAAGTTAACAATGATTTACACAGATAATCATACGCTGGTGAGAGAGCCATGGATGATGTCAGCAACATTGGACAAGAAGGAAGTGCAATCCACTGGGAAGTCAAAGAATGGGTTCGAGATGTATCAACTCATCAGAGAAACTAAGTGAACTGGAGAATGGAATTGGATTTACTTGGTTTTTTTTTTGATAGTGATGAGATCTTTTGGGCATCTTAACAGTTTCATTTGTCTGTGTTATTTCTGCTGTTTATTTTGTCTAAATTTTCAATTCTTAACGTATCATTGCTGCGGAATTATTAAATTATAAAGCCATGATGATATTTAAAATAGCTAAAAAAAGGAAGTTGGCATTTCTTGTATTTAAAATGTTCCATAAAAACAGAGCGCTTGAGATCCTGTTACATAGCATGCATTGTATATTTAAAATGTTCTATAAAAACAGAGCACTTGAGATCCTGTTACATAGCATGCATTGTTTTAATGTTCTTTGTCTTATTTTGGTAAATGACAGCAGCCCCAAATGGGAACAGTGCTTAAATCATATGTAGGAGCAGCAGAAGAAAATCCTACCATAACTTGCTTGAGTAGCTTAGCCACCTGAGAACACTTCTGGAGGTATGCAACATCCCACCTTACTGGTCATTAAGAATTCTACTTATATTTCCATATTGCTGTATTCTAGAGAACATCTAAGCTGGCTTGTTAGTGGAGGGGATAGGACTCGTGAGTGAGAAGTGTGTTAAAGTAACATCAGGGGACATCAGTGATATAATTAGAAATTGAGAGGAACAATTGAAACAAAAAGGTGTCTTGAGATGTATCAAAAGATTAATTGAGAAACAGGCTCTCAAAAGGCAGGGTTTGTGGGGGAAGCTAAGGAAAGGCAATCAAGTATTAAAGTAAAAGCAGTAATACTAGGAGAAAAGAGTATTCTGTTGGAAAAGGAGAGTTCTGAGAATTTTAAAAGCTGCTAATAGGAGGGTGTTCCACTCTTTTCTGCAAGGGTAAGCTGAATGGATCCATCAGTTATGCCTGTGGATGTGCTAGAGTTAGATTTAGCTCCAAATTATGCTGCATTTATTTTGCAAGTTTAGACAATATTAGACAATTAGAATTTTTGCTAGCTGTTTTTGAGCAAGTCAACATTTTCTTATTTTTATTTTTTCGCATTTAGTAATGGCAGCATTTGGGAATTCAGAGTTTTGAAAACTATTCTTACCATAATTATTTTTGACTGCCTAGTGGAGGTGGATTTGAGTAAGTTCTCAGGAGGTGTGAGGTAATAAATGTATCTGCTCCAGCGTGGGTGACTTGCTAGCTGTATAGTATGTTCACTGTAAGGCATATAAGGTCTAATTATTTTATATCAGGCTTTCCTGAAGGCATTAGGTATTTGCCCTTCTTATATTTGGAGGTATGGATAATCCCAAAATCCAGAGGTGTGTTAGGGATTGAGAGGGAGGTTGGAGGAGAGGAAAGGAGGGGAGGAAGGGGATTTGAGATGGAAGGTGAAATGTTGGAGGTTTTAAACTGTTTTGCTTGCCTGTAGGTGACACTGTTGCATCACTTATCTGTACATTTTCACATGTCTTGTCCAGGGACAAAAAAAAAAAAAAAAATTTGAGAGAGATTCAAATAAATACATTACACTAATGATTCCTTAAGCCTTGGCTAGAGAGTAGTGTCTTAGCTACAGGTTTTCACATATCTTGTCCAGGGACAAAAAAAAGAAAAAAATTTGAGAGAGATTCAAATAAATACATTACACTAATGATTCCTTAAGCCTTGGCTAGAGAGTAGTGTCTTAGCTACAGGTAGATGAATTGCATGTTCTCTTTCCCAAAGATGGCAGCAGTTTATAATACTATTACTGATTAACTAGCTCACTAACCTTGCATCTTCAGTATTCCCTTGAATCGCATGATGCTAAAAGGATTGCTCTGCATGTTTCTAAAGACTAATGTAATAAACCAAGATGATAATATGCTGATCAAAAAAAAAAAAAAAATCTTAATTTGCTGCTAAGTTATGGCAGTATAAAGTTAAAGTGTTTTTCTTTGCTTAAGTCGTTTAAATTAATAATGTGTGCCATTAAGTGAAATCTTACAGAGGATTTTTTTCTTCTTTGCCATTAAGTGTGCTGGCTACAGAGAAAATGAAATATTCTATGAGGCTTGAGCAATCATCTATCTCTAAGCTACGGTGTGCCTGCTGCCAGATGTTCAGGTGCTGGTGCTGCTGCTTTGACATGTATATCTCTTCCAGGCAAAAAAACAATATATACATCAGTCCAGGTGCAAAGTGGCCTTGCCAGCAAACCTGCCTCCTCCTGGCTGTGACACTCATCCACTCCCCGTCAGAATGTGTACGTTAGAAGGGGATTGTAATTAACCCCTGGAAAGCATAGGTTTCGCTAAAGTGATGTGCGCAGTAATGATATTGTTAGCTTCCTTAATTTCCAGTTTCACCATCAATTACGCCGTGTGTTTCATCCAGTTGGTGCTACCCTCCCAGTGTTAATTATAACCTACAAGACTGTTACAGTTAATTTTATGGCAAGCATATTGTCTCTTCAAGGCTCCACAGCAGCTCATAAATTATCTTGAAGGTAAAATGTAACTTGGGGAACTAGTTATGAAAATTCCATCCATCTCGCTTAGGAGGTGCAGCTGCTACTGTCAGCTGCCTCGCTGCCGCCTTGTGAAGGAATTATGGTGGGTCAGGTTGAAGAGGCTAGGCCCAGGCTGTCACCGAGGAGAAAGGCTGTCCTGGCCCTGTCAGACAAGTACCTTCTGCCAATCCCTCGTGGCTTCACGTTGCAGGCAGGAAAAGGCAGGCGGTGCAGGTGGAGAGTCCCCAAGCTGTCTCTATTCATTACTTTACAGAAACTTGTTTTAGGTAGGCAGGTACGGAGACCTTTTCACTGTTGTCATAATGTTAGGCATCATCTGCAAAGTGCAAGATGGATAACTCTATAAATAACTCGCCATTCTGGTGGGCTGGGGGAACGGAGAGAAGATGATTAGCGCCGTAGACGCACATGAAATAGCTCGCTGGTTTGCAAAATGACTGTTGGCTTAATTGTAGCAGGAGCTTGGTTTGGAAGAGCACATCTGTTCGCTTTTATTTCGCACGCACAATACGAGGAGGTGCAATTTCCCTGCTAGGTGATTTGTGTTGGAGATTCACATTAGATAAATTAGCATGGGTTTGTATTGGAATTATTTATGACATCTGTGTATGCCCTGTATTTTTGCTGAAGGAATTGTAATCACTTGTTTTCTTTTAAAAAGGCAGGAGGGAAGAAAAAGAAAAATAAAGCAACCCACCACTCAGAACAATGAGCTTGGCATTCAGTGCTATTTATATTTTTTGCAGTATACTTGTATTATTACTATAATGCCTTATTCTACCCTTTATAGAAAAAATTCAAGACTACCATAAAAACATAACACCTTATTCTTCTGTCTCTTCCTTTCATATTTTGTATTTCAGCAGTTTCCAAATGCTGTCAAGCTCTGGGTGTTCCTTTAAGAATGAAACCTAAATACAAATCACATTTCCTGAGAGGCTTTTTTTGTTTCCCCACTATTTTACCTTTCGAAAGGACTTGTGTGTTTATGGTGTTGTTTCCTAACCTCATTTACAGCTGGGAGGGCATATGAGAAGGAACACTGAAAGCCGATACTTAATACATTTCCGTAGGCAACCGCTGTGCAGATGTGAACGTACAGACCCGTTGTGAATGAGTAAATGTTGTGAATGCAGTTGAGGAGAACATGAACAAACACAATAATGAAAACCAGCAAGAATAATGCATCGAAATATACATTGTTCATTTGTTTCAACAATCTTCATTCAATTTTAATAATTTTTGATTATTCATTATACAGGGAAGTAACATTTTTCAAAATAATGCTGACTTTGTAAATCAGACCTTTTGTATGTTTGCAAAGGGGAAGAAAAAAGGCTGATCAGAGAGTGCAAATTAGTATACTTTTAATGTATGTTCGTTATTGCTTTTCCCTTGGCATTTACAGTAAATGTGATATCTCTTAGAGGTCCATTCTTTTCCCAGAGTCAACAATACATATTTTGGTGTATTCAGATAAGAAACCCCTAAGTTTCAACTGACCAGAATCCTGTATTTCTCTTTGTTTAGTTTATCCAGAAAGAAGCTGTGCATTAGGCACAGCCTTGGGCAAAGTGAGGTGTAAAAACAGGATTGTCTCAATGGTAGACCCAGAGGCATTGCTTCTCAGAAGTAGAGGTCCTTCTTGGCTTCGTCCTTTCCTTGTCTCTCTCAGAAGAGAGGGGGGAAAAATTGTGACTGTTGCCAGCATATACCATTTAGTGTGGGGTTTCTTCACCTGGTCACCTCCATCATTATCTCCTACACTGTAGGATGTCAATTACTATAGAAAGATTATCCATCAGTATTGCCAAAGCAATGCCTCCATTGTGGGTTCTCCCCACAATGATGATTCTGCATCGTAACTGGGAGGTATCTGCTGTATAGTTCTCACTAAATTTTTGATGAATTTGTGTGGGTAGAAAAGGTTGGGGACAAGGAGAATTTTAAGGTCCCATACTGGTTTTTAAATGGATGACTGTTAAGCATCCAAAAATGTAACATTTATTTTGCTTAAAGTCATGTAAAAGTATCTGGATTATCATTGTCATTATCATTGTCTCTTCTCAGATTGATTTTATGCCATTGCAATATTGCTGAGTTCAAGAGAGTTGCTCTTGGTTTAAGTTAGTCTATCTGAGAAGAGAATCAGGGCACAGGCCCTGGTAAATATCCTTCACATTTTCTTAGGATGGAATCTCGGACTTCTATTGTGACACTGCTGCAGAAGATGCATCTGATTGGAAAAGTCTTTGTGGTTTGTAATTTGGCACATAAAATGGTCATTACCAAAGTAATTCTCTTTAATATATAAGAAATCATTTTAGTGCAATTGAATAAGAAAACCTTTCTCAGAATAAAGTGCCTGTGTTTCTTGGCCAACTTCAGTAGGAAAAACTGCCTTGGAAAGCAATTGAACTATGTAGTATTGCAGGCTTGTTTTTTAGGAAGATGAATTAAAGTAGCTATAAAATAACAGAAGAGAGGACAACTTAAGAGCTGGATACAGACCACTCAGTTGTCACAGGCAGATGCCTTTGAAGAAGCGTTGCTCTTTCTTGCTTACCATGACTCAATATGTTCTTTTATATCTTCAACCCAAGAAGAAAATGAATTTTCAAAATAGCCTCATTATTAGTCGTTAGATTCCAAAAGACATTGAGGAAAAAAGGGGGGTTTATGGCTCTAGAGTCTTATTTATGACACATAGAATTTAGACGTTTTTGTTGTAAAAGGAGTACTTGAAAAGAACACAAACTCAAATGGAATATGTTAGCCAGCACTATCAACTAGATTAATTTCTAAGAATAAAAATAATTTTGTAGCTCAAATATATGTAAATATCAAAAGGATTTAAATCAGTTTGCGCAGATCAGTGTGGAAACTTGGTGCTTGAAAATGTAGAAAGAAAAGAAATAATAGTTTTTAATTTTGTTGTAATAGGAAGATTTATTTTTTGAGCTTTCTGCTTGCTAATAGTTAAGCTTCTAGTAACATGTGAAGACCTCGCTGCATGTTGAATCTTGTGAAATCAATGGAGCACTGCATGCAGTTGACCATTTGCTCATTCAGTTTGCCCATGAAAACAGGTGGTCAATATTGCTCATCTCTCTTATTGCACTCTAATATAGTACATTTTGATGTGAATTAGTCTTTCTTTGGTTTCACAATGTTCCCGTACTTTGCTCTTTTGTTACTCTAAGATAGAAAATCACTGTTCCTCACTGCCGTTTTAGGGCCTTCTGATCCATTTGGTGTCGATGGGTAAGCCATTGTATCATTTGCCATGGGTGAGAAGTTTAAAACTTCTGAGTAGGATTGCTAGGCTACCAAAATACTGTGCAAATTTGATTGCGTAATTACAGCTACATGATTAAGAAGCAAAAGCTTGATACATATTTGGTGCCTGGCTCAACAGAAGCATTGAGCAAGGTAATTTCAAGAATTTATGTAGTCTCTTGGAAAGAATATAGCTTGCAACAAAGTAAATAGAATCACTTTTGTGTTTAAATTTTCACATGTTCAGAGCAGGCTACTTTAAGTATATGTCTGACTTCTAGCACGAATTTAAGTTGTTAGTCCTGCAGTGTAACTCTGCACACAAATGTACTTTGTTGAAAAGGCATCTGCTTGGTTTCATAGATTTGGACAATGTTTAGGGACTTCTCTCTCCACGATGTCCTTGTGCAAAAGGAAATCCTCTTCATCACTTGTCAGACTGTTTTAAAACAAACCAACCAACCTAAACAAACAAAAAAAATCCCCCAAAACAAAACCAAAAACTCACTTTGTATATTAAGTATGTACATTTATGAAACACGTAACTTTTCTTTTTTCTCACTAGAACCCGTAAACCTGTGCGCTAGGATGCTTACGTAGTTGCTGATCATGAGAAGCATTGACTGACCTTTGCTGTGCACTCTTAATTGCTAACTGATATGGAAAATACGAATTCTTCAACTTTTACTAATGTTTATTTTTATCCTACAAAAGAAAGAAAACATACTGTCAAATATCAAAAGAAAAAAGGTTTCATTTTTGTTTCGCGTGCATCCAACTTCTTAAAATGCATCAATTATTATGAGCTGCAATTGATGACGAATACAGAAAAATAATTTTGTTTGCCTGCTCATTTTTTTTTTCCAAAGCCTGACCTTTATTTAAGCATATTATTTTTTGGTGTCACACAAAAAAAAACCCCTACAAGATTTATTGGCGTTTGTATGGAAAAAATGAAAGGATTTTCATGTTTTGTAAGAAACTTAATACACTCTCACAGATGGCCCAGCTCAGGTGTGATTTTAATTATGAGATAAAACAAAGCCCAACACAGTAGGAAGTAGTCTTAATAAACGGCCTGAAGCTTTTTGTCTTCATGTGTCAAAAAGCCTTTTTATTGCGTGACGAAAAATTTTTTCTTTACTAGCTGTTTCTCAAAATGCTTGAAAAAAATACAAGGGCTTCCAAAGTTCATATGAATTATTTTGGTCAAGTAAAAAATAAGAATTTTTTTCCATGTTTTTTTTTTTCCCCCCCCAATAAGTTTAGATTTCTGCTGGCAAATGGTAGAAAAAATGCATGAATAATAATTAAACCTTCAAGGACACTAAGGCTTTATTTAAAAATAAAACCATTTTCTAATTAGATGTTGTCCTTGTTTGTTGGTGTGTTGTGTTGCTTAGTAGTAACAAAACCTGAGAATTTGTTAAGCCTGGCTTAAACTGCACCATCAGAAACTAATAATAATTTAAACCTTGCTATGGTATTCACCCTTTATTATTAAACCACAAATAGTAAGATGCTATTGTTAAATATTACTAATATATTGTAATGGTGGTGTACTGCCTTTCCCTGAGTAGGGAATTCTGAGGACCTCATGTTAGGACCTCGGTGTCCTGCCATAGTTAATTATCCATAGATAATGGTTTTCAGCAGTAGCTGTTCTGAACATCACAACCTCACTGTTAGGGACTTCATAAATATTTGCAGACTCAGGTGCAGAGCACCTATGTACTTCTCCACAGAAGCCAACAGCTGTGGTTTCTTGCCTGCGCTATACATCACAGGCAGCGGCTCATTTATTGTGGCAAGCCTAATGGTGCAAATGGCAAGCTTTATGTCCTATGCTACGCCGTGGTAATATGTTTCTTGCAGATATGCTACCTTATCTTTCATGAGTCATCTGTCTTTTCTAATACAAAAATATCTCCGAAAGCTGGAACTTCTGGGGTTCATGTATTGGTAAAATTATTTAAAACTTCATTTTAGAGTCCATAACCACTATCACCACTGATGCTGCAAGGTGTCAAACTAAAACCAGGTGGTTCACAATTGAATTTTGCATCTGTGAGCTTACTTTTAGGGGACAGTTATTTTTAATAATTATTTCAGTTACAGGACAGTGAAGACAGTGACCCTAATGAGCTTTTGTAAGTAATGCAGGGTTGATGGGTTGGTTGTTTTTGTTTGGTTTTTTGGGGGGTTTTTTTGGTGTTTTTTTTTCTGTCTGTTTGAATACCTCTCATAGGAGGAAGTACCCATAAACTTCAGGTAGCTGTGCATCACCTTAAATTGTGGCTGGGAATATTGGGAGATTCTGTGTAACATCCCGTCTTTAATTGCTGTGGGATAATGGGGTGAAAGGAGGCGATGCTGGGTTTATGTACGTGGAACCAAGCCACATTCAGAGTGAGGTGTTCTAGCAGTGGAGAAACTTTAATGGTCTCTGATTAGTAGTGAGTAAGCTCCTCTGTCTACAGGAGAGGGGTAACAGCTTCATGTGCTTAAGGACAGCGTTCCTAATAGGAGCTCTGACTTGCGACATTTGAAGGAAGTGAACAGTCATAGGGACGGTGATAGTGTTATTAACAGTTTTATCTCAGGTCTGGTAATATTTCGTCTTTTCCTTGGAGCGTTTGCTCTTAGGGAACTGTGCTTACGTGTCTCAACTTTTATTTATTGCAGAGCTGCTGAGAAAGGCTTGATAACCTTCCTTATAAAAGCATATATATATATATATAGTGTGTGTGCTTTATGTATGTATTTATAAACTTGCACACATACATGCTCGTGGTTTCTGAAACCTGGCAGCTTTTGTAGGCTTAGGATTGTCAGCTGTAGGAACACAACGGAAAAACTCCAGCAATTAATAGTGGGGGTTTAATAATAAGTTTCTAAACCAGGAATGTTGTGTGTTACAGTACTGTGTTTTCAGTATAGAAACTTTTTTTTTTCTTCCCTCCCTTATGGAAAAACTGTGTATGCTACTGGTGTTTCAACATGTTGGGAGATTTTCAAATCTTTGAATGCATGTAGTTTTAGGTATGGAGCTGCATTGTACACTGATGTAGCTGCATATATTCCTTTTTTCTGAATCTTAATATATCCCTAAATATTTTTTTTTTTTTGGGGGGGGGGGGGGGGTGGAATTCCATCTTAATTCAAAAATAAAAGTAATGTTACATAATTATTGCGTCACAGCTTATAGTAATACATAAATAGTGTACCTTAGTTTAGAAAATATGCTGTATACTTTATTTGTATTATAGTTTAGAAACAAAAATTGTGATTTCTAACTATTCTATTGTATGAAATAGCTATAGAAAATATTTTGATTGGCTGACATAATACAATAGCAGTAAGATTTGAAATGTTACTCAGCAAATTGGTTTAGTATTCAGTCAAAAAAAAAAAAAACCTTCTTCATCTTTTTCCCAATGCTTTCAACAAAGGCCTCGGGGAAGTATTTTTTTCCAAAATTTTCCATTCTCTGCTTCCCTCACCCTGCCATCCGTGCATCCTAGCTCCTAATCCTTTGCCATTTTTGGATTTCGAGGATTATATTGTATTAATTCATCTCTCTTCTAGTGATATTCATCATGTATTATGAGAAGGTACAATAGTAATCTAGAATAAATTAATAATGGTGCATTTTAAGGTCTTGATCATGTGCTGA
Organism: Pterocles gutturalis; assembly: GCF_000699245.1. Lineage (NCBI taxonomy): Eukaryota > Metazoa > Chordata > Aves > Pterocliformes > Pteroclidae > Pterocles > Pterocles gutturalis. The sequence goes on from NW_010109846.1 coordinate 124,013, forward strand.
CTGTGGGAGGATTTGGAAGGATAGTGTATGGTCCATATTCTGTAGAAATTAGAGTCTGTATTAGGCAGGAAAATTATCCTTGTCCGTCCTGTTCTGTGTGTGTCACCCACTGGGATTCTCAGCTTATGTGATGCCAAATAGCCTATCAATATTTATTTTTTATAAGATTTCTAGGAGATCAGTTGTTGATGAGTAAGGACAGCAGTGGGTTGCCTTGGTTGGTGGATGTCTTGACCTGCAGGGATGGCCGTGAAGCATGCATCCTCAGCACTGGCTGCCTGGTCTTTGAGACGCTTCTAACTGGTTTCAAAGCTGTCAAACACACAAATTTTATTATACTCACCATCCAGCAAACTGCGTAGTGACTGCAGGAAGCTTTGTATATCAGTGTTGTTATTCCTGTGAGCATTATGTTTTGTTTGAAGTTACGATTATGATGTTGCTTATTCAGATACCAGTTCTGGCTTTGGTACAAACCTTGAGGATGGAGTCCTTGTTCTGATGCACATCCTACGCGCAATAGATCATGTCTTTCTACTTGTTAATCCGCTTCTGCCGATTGACTCAAGGTGAGTCAAAAGCTGGTAATACTGGTCTGTTTTACCCCACAGATGCTGCGTTCTCCTTCTGTGCTGGATGGGAGCAGTGCTGATGACCAGCATGTCACTAGCATGGCTTGGCTATCTGGCCAAGAAGTCATTAATGTCAGACAAAAACCCAAAGTAAGCAAAGGGTGCTGGTTTGTCAGTGCGAGGTGGTATGTCTCCCCACCAAACAGAAGACACAGTGGCAGAGCTCATTTCCCTTGATTTTTAATGGTACAAACCTAAAAGTTACTTGGAAAACACACACATGGTTCTAGGATTAAAATTCAGTATTTCTATTAATTTAACTGCAGCTATATAATAGATTTTTAGTTGTATGCACTTTAAAATTCTGCTGGTAACCATTCTGTTGGTAAGTAAGGCCCCTTTGTGTCATTAACAAAATGTAACTGATCCTGATCTGTTTTTTTTCAGGGGGGTGGGTTTAATCCTCAATATAATCAAGGAAAGAAGCTTTTGACTCATGAGAGTAAATGTTTTCGATCCTTTGTTGTCAGATCCCACAATTTTCTCTACAGCAGACTTAGATGAAACAGAAAGCTGATATACTGAGCCACTGGAATTGCAGTCTTGTAATTTAGAAATATCCATTTTATCCCTTATAATTTCTTCACTAAGATTCTTCAGTCTGAATCTGATATAGGTAGGAGCCAAGACAAACAGTAACCATTTATAGACCTTCAGACCAGTTTGGATTTCACTAGAATGTAAAGCCAAAGAGTTCTTGGCTTTGTTTCATGCGTCTTACAAGGATAGAAAGTGCGTTGAAATTGTAGTACTCAGCATAGCTGTGTGTTTCTGTAACATCTGCAAGTTTTTATTTTCAACATTATAAAGATGTGAAAATACTTCTGCAGTAAACTCTCCTAATTTATGAGCTGAAGAGCTTGATGGAAAGTCCTTTAACTTTTTGTAGACATTATTTCTAGAAAGTTATCTCCGGTCCTTGAAGCAGGAGCTAGACGACGATGCTATCAGCGATGCCATACATGTGCTTTTGTAAAGGAGAGGGCAGGTGCACTTGTTTTCTGTGTGGGGCCTTGTCCGTAGAGTACTGACAAGTATTAAGAGTTTTGATCCTTCAGAACGCTTCTGAATGCACAGCTAACTTGCTGTGGTTTTAAAGAGCAAGTGCTGCAGCAGATAGTATTGCAGGACCAAGCCATAAAATTGCTTTCATAATTTATGTGTGTACTTGTTCTAGACATGTTTGCCAAATGTCTAGAATAGCTTACAGTGAGTGTTCCAGTTGCGTGGCACAAAAACATGGAGAAAATATATTTGTTCCAGGAGTCTTAGAATTAAAAACAAAAACCCTACCAAAACAGGCTCTTCCTCTCATTTTAGTATGTTATTTACCTACCACCCAGCATGCATGTGCATGCATCCCTGATTTCCTGGTGCCTATACTGAATTGAGTAAGCAGAGTTTGCCAAAGTATCATTCAGAGTTTGTCTTGTCTTGCCCTGTCCTCCTGTGTTACAACAAACTTGAGATGCAGAGCAATGGTTTAATTGGTCTGTTCCCCCAGAAAGGTCTTTTTAGTATAGCTTTCACTATTTATTCTACCTTATATAACACTTTGAAATGCCTGGATGAAATTGTTTTGTAATGTATATAACAACAAAAAAGAGAGGAACCTCATGGTTGCAGAATCCACGTTGAGAAAGCAGTAAGGCAAAAACATTGTAGTACCAACTTCTTTACAGTTGAAAGTTGTGAAAGAGTTTTAAATGTTGTCGATATCTGTGGCTAAATCCCTTTGAAACAGATGTATGTAATCTACAGAAAAATGACATGACAAACAGTGTGTAGAGAATGTGTCCCTCACCAGTATATAGATGAGGACCCTTCTTGTGTGTAATTGGTTTTGAACTAAAATAGATGATACAGCAATCAGTAACATCTCGTCTAAATGCGTGTCACAAAAACACACATTACATATTTTCCTCTCTGTCAAAGACGGTTGGTTCTGTGTGCAGCAGATTATTATCTAGTTTTCTCTCTTCTGCTTCTCATAAAGAAAATGTTTTCTATGAAATTCAATTCCCAGTTCTTGAATGGAGTTCCAAGACCAGAATACTACTGACTTTCACTACTTTAAAAGTCCCCAGCAGTCCTGTATCCAAAGAAATGACATAGGGGATGAAAGTATTTGCCTCAGTAGAAAGATTACCTCGTGTGGAGAAAATTGCAAACCAGACATCCCATGAAATAGCTTAAAAACACATAATTTTTCGAGAAAGCCATTAATACCAGTTATTAAAGCAGCCAACCTAAAATGCACACTTCTAGAGTCAGGATGAAGATGACATTTGAATTTGTAGTCCCTCAAAATCTGAAGTTTTCACGATGTCACTGCCTAATGACATAGCTTTTTAAAACGTTCATTGGCATGCTTACTCCACTCCCATATTTAAAGGTAATATTGCCTATAAAATTATACTTGAAGTTAGAATTTCGTTCTTTGTTCTCTGTTTAAGGTTACCTCTCAGAAAAGCAGCTAATCAATAAATAAAGAGCTTAATGGATGAGAGCAAATAACTGCATTCTGGATAACTAAATCTGGAAACTGTTTCACTCCAAATCTCTCCAAATAAAATAAAAAACAATCAAGAAGAGTTTTGAAAGAATATAGATATTGTCTTGTTTTGTCATGTTACCTTGGAGCACTCTCATTCTGTACAGAAGTAATCAAAAGGATGATAAACTAAAGAATTAATGAAGAACCTTTTAGTTACTGTACGTGTCTCACTCTGGGGATAGATAACCGTAAGATGACCTTTCCACATCTGGGGTCAAGCGCTAGCAAAAGTTGTCGTCTTCTTGGACTTCAGCTGGGCTGGCGTTTCTGACAGACGTGTAAACAGATGCAAGCATTGTTGCTAATGACAGGTGATTATAAGTGGCATGGGTGCCAAGGTAATTAAACCAGGCCTTGACAGGAACATTTGGTGAAATCGTATTTCAGCATTAGAAAAATTGTTGCAACACATTTTTCCCTGCTAGGCTATAGACCTGAATATCATTCATTTTGATTCTTTGGCCGTAGTACTCCAAAATCTGCTCGTTGCTTTGAGTGTAAGGAGGATTCAGTGTAGGGCAAGAGATGAAAATAGCTGTTTGAATAGAGCAGGTACCCATGGGTAGGGTTTGGGAGCTTTGAATTGGAGCATCTGCTTCTAAGAAGGCTTTTAGCATATAAATACAGAATAAAAATCCAGCATGGAGGGGTTGGCGATGTATGATCTTACTTTATGACAAGATAACGGTTATTGTGCCAGATTTATTAGTGGCTGAATTATTGTGCTGTTCTTTGTCACATATTTCTTATTGGACATCTTAACTGCTTTTACTGCTGCAAATTGTAGTTTCTAAATCTATTTAAGATTTTTTTTTTGTGCGAATGTGCTTCACAATGAAATACAGATTATTCTCAAAGTGAAAATAATGATTGCTTTAGAAATAATGTACTTCGCTTAATATTAGAACTTTTATGAACTTCAGGCAGTATGTTCTCAGATCTTCATGGAGCAATTTGATAGTTTAAGATCACTTTATGTTTGCCATTCAAATTTCTTTTGCTGACGGTGAATAATGCTGAAGTTCCTTAGTGATCTTGGAATTCCTAGCAACTCCTTATTTAAAATTAATCACTCGCATATTGTATGAGAGCTGTGGAAAAAATTTGTTTAATCCCATAAATTAATCAAAATTGACTTCATAAAATATTAGGTATCTAGTTTAAGGATATTTTTCCATTATTCTGTGTCAAACTCGTTATGATCCTAGAATGGAAGCTAGCTGTTCACACTATAGACGTTGCTTTGTTATTTGCCTCAGCCCCGAAGTTATGAGTTTAATATAACAATCTCGGCTAAAATTCTGGATTTCCACCGAATTTGTGAGAAAAGCTTAATACTGTTGATTTTTCATTCAGCATGGAAAGAAATTATTTCTCTCTGCTGGTTGGTCTGGACATCGCTAGAGCAGTACAAGAAACTGCTGCAAATAGCAGACTGTAGCTAACACAGTCTCAATAGTTGGACTGGGTACCTAGCAAAGGGTCTTGGGAATCTAGAAGCACTTCTAGTTTAAAGCTGGTTCTTAGAAATGAAGTTTTAACAAGGTGAAATCAATTTTTGCATCAGTAACTTGAAGAGGTTCAGTTAAATGACTTCTTAGATACCTTGCTTCCACATTCTTATGAAAGGAAGGTAAAACTGAGTTAAACCCATCAAGATCACAATGAAATTTTCAATGTCGTCTGTTGTTTTTTTCCCCCCCTATCTTCCAGTCTAAGTCTCTAAGCTTTCCATCCACTGTTTCTTCTAATGAGTGCGCTAATAGAACGTTAATGTGTAATACACTTGTAGAATTTTAAGCCTCTGGACTGAGATTCTGGCAAAAATTTGTCTTGTCCAAGGAAGATGGCTTCAATTTATCTGATGAAGTCCAGTGCGGTGGTAGCAAGTGGTGTGCCTGACAAACGCAGCAGAGGTGACCTAGCAAAGTGTAGTAACACCTCTAGAGAAAAAAAAAAAATAGGGGACACTTGTAGGGATTGGGAAGCTGAAAAGTGAGAGGGTAACTTTGGCATTTTTGCATTTAGAGTTTGTACGAACAGGAGTGTTTCAGAAGTTTTAAAAAGATGGGGTGTTTTCCCTTGTCCTCAGCATATCAGAGGGTTTGCAAATGATGCTTCCTGTTAATGTCTGTAGCTTACAAGTAAAGAAGCTGTAGAAGAAGAAGAGGATTTGGATGCTTATAGTTAAGGGAGGTGTAATGTTTGTAAAGCCCATCAGAAAAAAATCAGTATCACATTGAGGTCCAGTATTAAGTGTGTGTGTTTATACATATAACTCATATAACTTTTTCTAAGGGTTTTAATGTAATGTGCAAGTGACTTTGGAGCTGCCAGATGTTTTTATTTCTGATGTTTTCTGCTAGTCCCTGAAGCAGATAAACTATGGATTTTTTTTTTAATCTTCCATTTGCTATTGTTGTTACAGTCCCAATGTCAGCACATAAAATGTTAAACATCACTGCTCTGAAAGAAGCTTCCATTGTCTTCTGCTTGTGGTGCCTGGGGACTCTTTCTAGTCTTGCAGCGGTGGTTCTGTCAGTGTAATGTGTCATGAAGCATTTCTCAGTAATGACAGACATTGAATATGAGTGACAGGAACTCTGACCGAGTGAAATGGGTTCAATTACCAGAGATGTAGGGTTACCTGAGATAAAACCAAATGGTCCAATTGTGCTCGGTTTTGACCCTTTGACTCCCAACTACCCAGCAGCAAAGACAAATGGCCAATTAACCATCCCCTAACCCTCCTTTTCTGGGATAAACTTGTTTGGATTTCCTTGTCTGAATAAAAATCTAAGTGTGGCGTGTTTCTAAAAGGAAATATGATAGGAAAACAATGGGTACTGGTGCTAGTCATTTTCTTCTCTTACCGACACAACACAGAAAGCTGTCATTCTATCTTGGAATGTATCTAGGACATAGCGTCCAGAAATCAATACAAGATAAATGATTGCTCTCTTAACCTCACCTTTCTTCTGCTGCAGTGGTTATGTTGCTCCCGTTCACCTGTAGCCAACCTGACGCCAGAATAAATGAGAGAACCTGCCATGAAAAGTATCTTCTTGGGGGTTTTTGCTGGGTGGGGGGGCGGGGGTTGCTAGTCAGCATTGAGTGCCATTTTACACTTGTTCTAGTCCAGTGCCTACAGCTCCCAGATAGAGTTATAGCAAGCTCCCTAATTAAACTGTCGCTGTCTGCCCTCACTTGACTGCCTTTACAAAGTCATTTAACTAACAGACATTCCTGACTATTAAAGGTAGGAGCAGCGTGTCTCCAGAACTGGAGATAAAATGAATGAAATTGGTTAATCTCCACTGACACTTGATCCTAGATGTTGAACTAATGCTGTTGCACCTGAACTTTTTCTTTATTGTAATTACTTCTCATGTTATTATTTCATATAATAAATTGGAGGAAAATTTCAACAGGTATTAAATTATTCAAGTTGATTTATAGATGCTGAGTGACTATGACATTCATCTTGTGCATTCTTCAAATGCACCTTGCAGTGGATGTTCAGAGTTGGATTCAAGGATTGCGCTAAGAGAGTACTATAGTAAGAGGATGTATTTCCTTCATCTGAAAAGAATATCATTTGTAAGTCTATACCCTTTAGTAATGAAGATAAATTTTGCCTTTGTGATTTTATCAGCTCTTAATTTAAACAAACACTTTGAATGAAAATTTAATACATTTTCAAATAGCACATCGAAAGAATTGCATGCCACTGGTAAAATTAAGAGGGCTCAAATTACAGAGTAGAATTCAGTTCTTACTTTTAGGCCTGTACTTCCAGCATTATGAAGTTTCTTTAGGATCAAAGAATCATGGAATGGTTTGGGTTGGAAGGGACCTTAAAGATGATTGAGTTCCATTGAGGGACACCTCCCACTAGACCTCATCCAGCCTGGCCTTGAACCCCTCCAGGGATGGGGCATCCACAGCTTCTCTGGGCAACCTGGGCCAGTGTCTCATCACCCTCAGTACAAAACAGCAAGTAAAAAAAAAAAAAAACACAAACCCAAAAAACCCAAACAAACAAACAAAAAACCCCCAGACTCCCCCCAAAAGAAATTTAAAAAACCGCAAAACTTCTCTTCCTGCTGTTTAGGAACTCTGATATACCTGGTTATATGGTTCATTTAAAAGCTTATACTTAAGAGGTGATGATTTGTAAGCTTTTTGATTCCAGTGAACTTTTACAAGTTCATCACCATCGTCATCACTAGGTTGTGCTCCTTATCTTCTGCTCTTAGAGAGGTGTGTTTTGAACGTTTCTGACTTTTCTGTGTAGTGTACTCATAAGGGTATAAATACTAGGAGGCCCAATTGATCCTAGGAGCTATATTTCAGCATAATTTTTCTTACAGGGTTGGAAGGAAGATGTTTTCTTAAAACACCTAAACACTCTCTTCCACCCTAGAGATACATTCTTTAACTTCTTCTGCTAAAATAATAATGCCGCTGGAGCCTGGCACTGCAATTTGTTGAGGTAAATCCATGGATGCGGTTTCCAAACTCAGGACATTTGGATGATGATATAACTGGTTAATCATAGGTGGTTAAAGATCATTTATTTTCTGTGAAAATGGTTTTTTAAAAAAGTTCAAGTTGGATTCATTTACAGATAGATCAGTACTAAAAGTATTGTTGCGTTATTTCTAAGGGATACCTGAAAGCTGTAGTATAAACTTCCTTATATGAAAGTAATTTTAAGCTTGCTTTTAGCGGTTTCTTGCAACTGCTGGCTGGGACAGTATGGTGATTCATTTTTAATCCTCTAGGTAAGGGATGACCGTGAACTACCTGATTCACATCTTTTCTATTTGACTGGTAGTGTATCTGAGGCAGTTTATTTTGCTTTAAAAATCATTAATTGTTTTTCTGTTCAAAAATACTATTGCTACCACATATAGATAGAGTTCTAGAGAACTTCTGCTGATTGCTAGGTGTTATCCGCCATCTGTTTGTAAGGTTTGTCCTTCACAGCTAGCTGAAGCCAACAAAAATACTGTCTGTTTTCTTTTTGAAATAGGATTTTGGTCATATGGGATGGGATTTCCTGGAATAGATGGCTCATGACCAATTTTAATTTTGTTCATGCCAGAAAAAAAACTTTGGATATGGCTCATTTTTTTTCTGTTAAATTTTTGCAAGAGAGATTAATAGTGAACTTCAGAGTGATGCAGCAAAAAGCTATGTGCCTGTCTACACAATGTGCAGAAGAAACCTGCTTCTCCAGGAAGGTCTTAAAATCTTTCACCTTGTCACAATAGTTTCTTAATTCCTCACATCCTTTAAATGGCTGTGAGCTTGCATCCCCAGTGTGACTTCTGTGTCCTCATTGTGCCCTGTGAAGCAGTGGTCTTCCAGTTGAATGATGTGGGGCTGCAAAGTGCAGTAAGTTTAGTGGAGTGTGTTCAGAAATTCATATTCTTTATTAGTCAAAGAAATAAGCTATCAGTTGGTTTTGTCTAGTTGGTGCGGAATCTGTCTCATGTTGTGTAGCATTTACTCTGTTTTAAGCAGACATTGGAGACAGATCTTTGTTGCTATTCATAGAAGTAGATTGTTCTACAAATTACTGTTCACAGCACCAAAATACTGGCCAGCAGTGGCAATGGCCAGAGCCAGGTGAAGGAGAAAAGTACACCCCTCTTTATTTACAAATCTAAAGAAAATATGTATCTGCATAACTAACAATACCAACTTCCATATCGTAAGCATTCTTTTCCAAAAACAGATGTTTAGCTAGCATTTGAGTATGGAAGAGAGTAAACGGTTATCTGCCAGTCATAAATTTACATTTATTTCCTTAATGTTATTTCTATGTTGTGATAATATTCCTACCACATCCTTCCTCTGCCTCACCTTTCCTATTTTGACCTTTTCTTTATATCATTATCATCTGTCATTGCAATCTACGAGAACAAATTATTTGAAAACTAGTTCTTTGGTTCATACACATGCATTTTTACCCTCAAATTCCACAGCATCCAATGTGTTTGACAAAATCTGTTTAATAGTGGACTCCAGTGACCAGCTCGGGTCACAAATCATGCTTTATGCCATGAGAAGTTTGGGGAAAAAAAAAAAAACTGATATTTTGATATTCAGAAGATGTAAGAAGATTGTGTTGGTTGGATTTTTTAACTCTGCTTTGTGAGAAGTGGTGGATTCACTATTTTGGTATGGGCTGGCAAAATCGTACTTCAGTTGCTTACATGTCAATCATACTTTTGGAGGGGTAGTTTTCACATTCTGGTGTATCCACTATTTTGGGGGTTTTTTTTAACCTGTTTGTCTTCACTTTAATATTTGCAACACCTCTTGTATTAAGTTCAATGTTCTAAGGTAGTGGGAATCTATTTCATGACTATGAAAATAGGTATAGGGCAGGTTTTCCTCTCAGTTTTTAGGGGTCTGTATTTAAAACCAAACCCAACCAACCAAAAGAACCAAAAAATCCCCCGTCTGTTATTTCTTAAACTGCATGCCACAAGATCTGCAAAGGAAAGCACCGCTTAATGCAAGCGTGAGGAGCACAGGGGATTTACTCCATTACTGTAAAAGGGGCGGTGTATAGTCCCTTGTGTGGCTGCCTCAGTCCGCTGCTCTCTGTGTGTGTCTCAGGAGAAAGGCAGGGAACTGTGGACTGGAAGTTTTTTTGTAGATATTTACAGTACTGAAAAGCTGGGTTTTTTACAGTCCTGTAAATGGTCATCTACCTGCAAAGTTAGTTAGATGACCTCTTGGGTTTCTTTCATTCCATCTTCCTATAGAGAGGCTGCCACAGGTCTATAGGTTTGAAAACACAGTTCACCAAAATATCAGAAGAAGAATTTGTTAATATATTTCCTGGTTCAAATAGTAAATAAATAAATAAAACATCTGTGATGAAGAGAAGCAAAACTTAAGCAAAAGTTGATAAGGAAGTGGGAAAAAAAAAACATGAAGGAAAATGCTTCCATATTTTGTGAGAGGGAGAGCAAAACAGAAAATTCCTGAATAAAGCAAAAGTACAGTTAACTTCTATAGGACTTGGATAGGAACACATGCTTCTGCTTGGGAGGGGTGTCCTTTCACCTGTGAATTCATGCTAACAATAAAATTTCAGAAAAAAATCCAAAGCTAACTTCGTATATTTCCTTAATGCAGTTGTGTATCTTCACCTAAGAAGCCTTGAACCCAAAATAACCTTAGAATGCAATAAATGAAGCTATCTGCATTTAAATATCTCATAAAGAAAGTAAATTTCCAGTGAGTCGTATTTGCTTGTAAATACTTGCATTCAATCTTCCAGAACCATCCTGAGAACACCAATTCTATCCTGCGATTGCTGATACAGCGAGGGGGCCTTTCGGTGCTTTTATTGATGCCCAAAAGGCCTTAACCAGCAGATCCAGGAGGAGGATTGCATGCACATACGCTTGTCTGAAGACTGGTCTTGTACAGTCCCTATTTTAGTATCGTAGAAACCCTAAGTTATAAATAGCATTATTTCTTCCCAGACTGCGTTAGTAGCTTGGTCTCATCTGAATCCCAGAGTGACTCTTCTTCCAGTTCTGGCTTTGTCCATGTTGCTGCCATAGTTTACACACAGAATCATAGAATCATTTAGGTTCCGAAAGACCTTTAAGATCATGGAGTCCAACGGAAAGAGAATGCCAATCCTTAGCAATAAGTATATGCAAGAATTAGTAAGCGCTTGTAATATCTGCATGTAAACTTTGACAACCGTTCTATGATTTTATGGTTCTACAAAGCATCAGATGCTAACCTGTGTCTTAGTAGGCAAGTTGGATCCTATTTAATAGTTTCAGGGCTGAATATTAAAATGTAGGAATAAAGGACTTTTTTTCTGTGCTAAAACACAAACACTGTCTTCTGAATTTCGCTAAAACTTTCTGCCTTTGAGGTATTGATGAAAACTGTCATGTGTTTTAAAGAATTTTCCTTAATAGGCTTACAGGAAAAGGTAGTAACTCTAATCCTTGGTTTAAATGTGATGTACTTGGACTATAGCAATTGATTTTTTCTAATTTATCTTTTATGTAAAGTGGTGGAAAGGGAAAAAATGTCTAATTAAGCTCTGTGCAAGTTGTTGTATTTGGGTTCTGTCCTGTAAACTTGTATCAATAAGGTTGACTGTCTGGAGCTCTTTTCAAGAGATACCTGTACCCTCATTCACAGAGCATTAAGATTTCTTATCCATAGCATATCATTCTTGGTTTAAATGTTGTGCGCCTGGTTTTTGCAGGCTTAGTTTTGTTCCCAGTGAAGTCAGTGGCAAAAATTCCACTCTTGTGGAGGTAGATGGTCCTTCATGTACAAGTTTAAACATGGAGATAAGATTGAAGGAGTATTAAACTGATGGGGTAGATATCTTTTTATATAAGTATCATATTATGTTAGTTTATCAAATGTGTATTTGAGAAGGTTGCAAAATGAAGTGTAACTATTAGCTTAGTGTAACTATCTAGCCTTATCAACAGAATTGATACCTTGGTACTTCAAGTAACCCAAAACATTGTTTTAACTATCGTAAGCTATTCTGGAAACGTGTTAATTAAAATTTACTGAATGTCAGTGCATACGTCATATTTCTATAATGTAATTTTATATTTGCATTAGTAAACATTTATGAAAAATAGTATGAAGTCCATCTTTTGGAAGCTAATTGACAGAATTTTGTTATTAATAGTCTTTGAATTAGTAAAAAATAATCTCTACATTTCCTTAGCACATTTAGTAACAGTGAGGTTTCATTTCACAGATTCTAAAAAAACTATTTAGTCTTAGTAAAAGTGTGTGCTTTATTAGTGCTTCCATAAAGTTGAATTCATCTTGGTAAGAGAATGCAACTTTTTCTCTGTTGTAAATATTTTCTGTATAACCGTCAGGCTCAGATAGGACAGGTGACTGTTTTCCCTCATGGAGACTTTGATCTCCGTACGTCTGTGAGCTATAACGGATCTCAGTCTAACTTTGTTCTGTGACTATCCATAAGCCCACATAATTACATTAATTTTAAAATTCTGTTGCTTTAAATCTGCAGCGCTCGTGTTTCATCTGTGTAAATAAAGCTCCTCCTGCAAGCCAGCCAGGAAAACATATGATACCATTTGCGATTGCAGAAAGCGGCGTGCTGTTCTTCTGTAATTATAATGGCCGGAGCAGCGAGGGGTTGCTTAGCCTTCCTTAGCAATCATTAATCTATCGAGTCGGAGTTGCAGTGGCCCATCTTGGAGAACAGCAGTCCTTGGCGCCAGGCACCTTGGGCTGCGGGTTTGTTTAGAGCGAGGGATAGCCTTGTTTGTTACGTGCTGCTGCTCCCCGCTCCCTCGGGGGCCGGGAAGGGGTTTTTTCCTCGTCTTGATTGCTGCTCGCCCTCTCCCTCTCTCTCTCGCTTGTCCCTTTATTTCTCCTTGTTGTGGAAGTTTCTTTCTGTGCGACCGCGAGTCTGTTTAGCAGACCATATTGCAAGTGAAGGTGCATCGTTTGTTGCCTGATTTTGGCAAGGCTGGGCGGTCAGCTGGGATGTAATTAAGACTCTGAGAACAGGCTGTCTTCTCCACAGGAAGGGCATGTTAGATGTTGCTGGGATTTGGGGCTGTCAGTTTGGCCAAGGCTGGAAACGGAGAGCTAGGGACAGTGATCTTTTCTTTCATTTATAATCCCTTTATGTACAGTGTATGCACTTGGCAAAGTTTACATATAACCTAGTGGCTGGGGCGTTTACAGGCAGTGCGGCGTCA
>NW_010109846.1:136993-203060 GCF_000699245.1 Pterocles gutturalis
TGCGGCTACATTAGCATATGTTACATGTATATTTTAGTAATATTTTAAAGCAAGTGCAAATTTCCAAAGTGAATTATGCATGTATGACAGAGATAGGGTTGTGTTGCATTGGGTGTCAAATCCCACAACTTTTTGTCAAGACCATGGATTTTACATTAAAAAGGCAGAGAGACTAAACGAGGTAAAACAGTTTTAATTTTTAACAGTTTGGTCCAGCCCAAGGATCTGCTCTCTGACAGTTATAACTGACATTTGAATAATTGGATTAATTCAGAGAGGGGCAAATCCTGTATTGATGGCTGTGCTGCTTCTATATATTTTTTAACTTAGGCATGGAGCTGAATGGTTTAATTATTTAAAGGGCACTTCCTGCAATGTAAAATTCTGCTGCTTTGAAACTTTGGTTTAAAATGAAGGAGGAAAAATATTTGCATTATTTCATTCTTTACATTTAAAGGCTTAAGGAAAAAAAATTATGAAACTTATTGTTTTGCACTTTTTAAGCCAGTGTACCAGAAATGGAGATGAGAACGCTCTAGTCAACCAGATTCCAATCTTTTATACAGAAGTGTAAACCCTCAGTAATAATCACGTTGCTCTGCAGTTGCAGAATATGCAATCAATGCTATTGCAAAAAGGTTGTCTTCCAGTTTTCTTAAATGAAATTAAATTCTTCTTTTATTTAGACTCTTTTTTTTTTCCCCCATGGGAAATTTAATATTTACAAAAGTAAATGGTTTTACTGTGCTGAAAACCAAGGGTAGGAAGGCTAGCTATTGTCAGAGACAGTTTAGAACATGAGTTTGGTTCTGGCTGTTTACCCAGCGGGACATTAATAGTATTAACACTGGAGGAGAAGGTGTTGATCCCCAGCTTACAGTATTAACACCCTGGAAGTGAAGTATGAAACGTGTCTATGAAATGCCATGTGCATATGTGGATGCATGTATGATTTTAGACAAGTAGAAGTGCTTTTTAAAAGCATTATCAAGTCTGCTCTGGTTTTGTTAGTTTATTGAAAGGTTTTTATGTTGCGATGAAGCAAGTAACATCTTTCCCAGGCATTCCTACCGGCCATACTGCATTTACCTATTACATTATCATAAATTCTGCTAACATCATTTTGTTTCCAAAAAGGTTTGTTTCAACAGATTTAGATAAAAGGAACCAAGTGAAATTTGGAAGTGTATGAATAAATTCTAAATTTATACTATTAGATGACAAAGAAATGTTCTTCACGGTAATCTTGTACGTTGTCATCCCAAGGAGTTTCTGTACATTCCTGAAATGTTTTATCATTTGCTTTGCAAACAAGGCAGTTCAGCTTTCCTGTATTCACACTAGTATTCCTTTGGGAATTCTCAAAGCCTTTTAAAATTAGGGGGTGTTTGGTGTTGGTTTTGTTTTGGTTGGGTTGTGGGGGGTTTTGTGGGTTTTTTTTGTTGGTTTTTTGTTGGTTTGTTTTTTTGTTTTTTTTTTTCTGGGGCAGACTAAGGAAGTCCCAGGAGTGAAGTTGCCATCTGTGCTCTATATTAAAAGAATCTTCTATATTATATACCTGATGTTCTTGTCCCAGAGATAAATGTTTATAATTAAAAGGACAGCATTTGTCCTTTATTCTGAATTAAAATTCTTTCTTATAAACAGTTACAAAACTTAGGAACAGTTTTTAGGTTCTTTAAGCTCCTATTTTCTAGTCTGTGTGTCCCTTTTTTTCATTCCAGCATTTTGATAGGTATTGACAAGTAAATTAAATAGTTTATTACTCAAAGCATGTGTGATTTAAGGAAGGTTTCAGTAAGGCTGAATATGGTAGAGTTGTAGATAAATTATTGTTATAGATAAGTCTGTCTTGTGACAGAGAGGCAGGAAGGCAACGAGTTGAGAGTGAGAGATTTACTTGACCCAGACACCTATTTTGGGATTGTTTCCTCCATAAAAACGGAAAGTTAAAAGACTCCACCTTCCCCCTTCAGGAGAGCAGTCAACTTCATTGTATGAACTTTCTTCCCCGACACACATTTGTGCAGGAACAATTCTGTGTCTTTACACTTCAGCTGTAGCTCATTAGTGTCCGTAGTTGCTCCCAGTGGTCCCTCCGTTCAGTGAGTATCATAGTGCATGCATGGGCTGAATACCAAGTACCTGCATCTCAATATCGTATTTATGCAAGTCAGGATTAATAATTTGTGAGTAGCGTCCCTGTTTGTTGTTTTAAGACTATCTCCATTTGTGGGTTTAATACAATGTTAAGAATGTGTCTATCAGTAAGAAGAGTGCAAGAAAGAGTGCTGAGAGGATGCTGTAATAATCTGTTGTGCCTCTCGCCTTCCCCTATGCTAAGCAGCACCATGCCAGGTCAGACCAAAGCTCTTTCTAGCTCAGTGTCATACAATGCTGGGCAATAGCAGGTAGCAAAAGGAAAAAATGAGAATGAGGGAAGTATACAGTGATTCTCTCTCTGGATATTGATCTAGCCCCAGTAATTTGTGGCTAACAGGATTTCTGATGCAAAGGTGATATCTTTGCATTTAATGGTCCTGCATAGATACTTCTTTTCAGTAAATTTATGGAATCATTTTTTATTTGTGTAGACTTTTAATAGCCTCAGTATTCTCCCATGAGCAGTTGCACTACGTACTAAAGATTATGATGGCACTGCACGCTACACATCACCTCCCAAGCAGAACACCCAAACTGAAAATCCCACCAAACTGAAAATCCCATCTGCTTTTGCTCGTTTGTTTCTTTTAGTAGCAAATAGTGAAAAAGTAATTCACTAGGTAAGTTTGGGGAGTGGTTTTTTTGTTCATTCAAGGTTTTATTGAGTTCTATTGCATCTCACTTTTGAGATCACCTTTCTAGGCTGTACAGTCTTTCTGTATTTAATCTTCATAAGTATTCTTCATGTTCTTCTTCATAAAGAGTCTTTTCATATTGCTCGTCTTTCTTAATGGTATCTGCTTCTAGGAGGGGAACCAAAGCTGTTTAGTTCTTCGTGCTTTGGCATCTAATCATACACAAACATCACCATATTCATATAAATGAGTTCATTTTTCTTCCGAGTTTGAGTGGTTTTTTACTTCTAATTTGTCTAAAAGAGCCTGTCTTTTTTTGTGAAGTGAAATGTAGGAATTTGCATCCAGGTGATTAATAATTGTTGTGCTCACAACATAATAGATATCTAGTATCTACTATTCAGATATAAAACTGTGTCTTCATTTAGTTGTGGGCATCATTAAATGTATAAGGTGGGAACTGATGTCAGATCAGAGTTTATTTACCTGCCTTGGGTAAATGAACAAAGATATTTATGATTTCTTTGCTTGACAGAATACATGCAAAGGCACTTTGCAAGTATCTGTTCTAAACCAAGGTTATATTCTGTCTGGAATACCTTGGATATAGAAAACTTACACAGAAGTTGAATTCAGGAGCTGTGCTAGCAAGAATCCTCCTTATAAACAGGCCATTGAAGAGGTATATAGATATCAATATTGAGTTCAGAAGGCTTGTTTGCACACAGTGACTGTCGTTTCATTTTAGTGCCAGACTGTCTGTAATCAGAAGTTTCATAATGACTCTCAAACGCCTATCTCCTTTGCAGCAGTTCTGTCACAAGCCAGCCTTTTGTTAAGATAGCAACTATTGTCAAGTGTTAGCAACTAAAGGTTTCCTTTTGGTAAATGTCTTTTTTTTTTTAATTATATACTAAAAATGTTAGTGATTTGTAAGGCATGGACATATATTAACATTCATCGGTGCTTTCTTGTTTGCTCTGATTGCCATATGTAGTCAGTTACCAAATTTTCACTTAATCATTTTATATTTTATATGGAGACAATATTTTGCATGGCCCTTAATGGCATAGTAGTCAAATCTATTCTGTATGCAGATCCAGCTACTCAAAAGGAAAGTGACTGACAATATGTTTAAAATCCCATAGCCCTCTGCTACTGGACAAAGAATGCAACGTATCACATGTGCCAGCCTGCGCCTTCTTTATGGAGATAGGGCAAGAAATAAAACCCTAGCTCACTGAAATTACAGGGGAAGCTGCGTGCGCTGTGCAGCATAATTCAAGCTGGATGTTGGACAGGACATGGGATCTGTAAAAAGTTCCATGGGATTTTTGAAGACCATGGGATATGATTATTTTTTTTTGTTAGGGCAAATTTTTGGTCATTTGGGGAACCATAAGTAAAGGCTTGTCTAGTATGTGCCATTGAGTAGAAATGCCTTACAGTTACTCTGCATGATTGCTATGGCTTTTAACCTGAATACTCTTCTGAGAAATTTTGAATTTCAAAGTTGATTGTTTGCGTTATTCCTTCTCTGGGTTAAGGAGAGACAAAGAACCTGGGTACCCAGTGCTAGAGATGTGGATACGTTTTGTTCCGGTGCAGCATCCTCACGTCCGTGGGTGTGTGCTCTCTGGTGGTACAGCTCGGCTGCAGGTCCAGGGATGGGAATGGCTCAGTGGCAGGTTCCTTGTCACTGCCCCGGTGTTTAAGCCTTCATAGAAGCCTGGATGGAACCTTATAGGAGAAAAGGGAGGCATCTGTATGCTGAGTTACTTCAGGGTTATTTGTAGATCCACCTCCACCACCTGTCCTTCAAGTCAATAATATCTAAATTAGTCTTAGAAGTTCTTTCTGAGACCCACATTTGAGATTGATTTTGAATATCCTACAAGGGTTTTGCAATTTACTTCCTGGCTCCCAGGATGCACAAGTTATCGGAAATGGTCTTCCATTGTTCTTTGTCTGAATTTGGTCTCGTCTGTACCCACCTTCTCCTCCTCTACTGCTAGCGAGAGAAGTCTTGAAAGAGGACCTAGTAATACGTGAACTGATTCTTAGAAGGTCTTCAGGATCAAGTCTTAATGTTTGTGTGGATTTTCTTGCAACTAAAAATTTGGAGGTTACTTCCCTCCTGAGATATGAAAATTGTAGGAGGGAAATAAGACGGTTGTGCACAGAAAGTAAAAAGAGTATACGTTGAGTTCAAAAGCCACTGCAAAAAACCTGAGTATTTGTATGAAAAAATATATATAGCAATTTGTTTGTGGGTGAAGAATAACAAACAGAAAAACTATTGTTCAACAGAAAGATGTGTCTGACAGGTGGGATGTGTGTTTTAGAAGACATTGCTGACAATTGCATAAATCCGTGATGGATTCAAATACAGGACTGTAGGATACAGGATAACACACCTGATAGTTGCTGCCTAGCAGTTGTGGGTGCGGTGAGTTTGCTGCTGACGTTATACGTAGAAGAAGCAGGTATTAGGTAAGGATGTGTGGATTATTTCAAATGTCATTCTTCAGCTTCTGAAGAGTTGCTTGTTCAATTTCTGATACCAAGTTGTTGGTTAGTGTGTGTAAGGTAACGATCTCTAGTGAGGGATCACCTTCCACGCGTATACAGAATTGTTAGCCTCTTTCTTCTTAAAATGATCCTTGGCAGATTTTCTTGTATACAGTATGCATCTATCTGATGCTATAGTCTGTCTGATTATAGAAAACTTAATTTTAAAAAATCTCGTTCCCCAGTAGCTACTAATGCAGCAGGTTTTGTTACCTTAAAATTTTTCTGTCATTAATATTGATTACACTGTAGAGGGTTTCGTTGCTGTTAATGGGGGGCATGTTTTAAATTTTAGATCATTAACATTTAAATAGATTTTAATTGTTAAAAGTAACATTTATGTGAGTAAAGATTCAATTTCTTCAATTAATTTCCATTTACACATTCAGAGATCTTTCACTAAGGCTATTCTCATAAAACTTTAAGAGTCCCAGAAGAATCTCTCTATACTTTTATTCTTTTCATTTTATCCCTGCTACTCTCTCCATATGATGTCTTTGAAATTGCTAGGCTTTTTTCCATGTGCTACTTAATAAAATAACATTTCTTTTAGCTTTTTAGGCAAAGGTTTGTTTCAACAGATTTATATATAAAGAACCAAGTGAAATTTAAGTGTGTGACTGAATTCTAAATTTGTTTTACAAGTTTGGGAATTGATCATCTTCTTCGTTATGCCACATATGGGAAAAATAAGTATGTGCTTGTTTGGTGTAACATGCAAATCAGTCAGAGAAACAATTCCTGGGAGTATTTTTCTACAAGTTCCAGAAGCCCATATAAAAATAGGTAAAGTTAGTTTGGCATTTCATCTTGTCCTCCAGAGAAAAATCCAGGAAGATTGTATTCTTATATATTCCTTGATCTGGGGCTGGCATTTCTCTAGAAGCATATTATCTTGGAGGTAGCCACTTTATATCTACATAGCATCTGAGCATATAGGATAAGTGTCTAACAGTTCAATAAAAAGTTACATGTTTTACTTTATCAAACTAGTAAGTTAATGAGCAAGTAATGAGCAAGAACAGGAAAGACAGAGGTGAGGAACGTTCAGCATTCAGAAGTGGAATTATTGTTTGTGAGGGAGAGAAACCCACTTGGAAGTGGGATGACTTGGTAATTGAGAAAAAAATATTCTTCATGGGGGCAGTTTCTTGACTTTCTGATAATCATGGTATTCTATATGCTCCCTGCAAAAAAGTTACAGACCTATATATTAATAGAGGAAATAGAGCGAAGTTAGAAAGTGATTTAAATCACCTCAAAGCATAAAAGCAACAATTCATAACAAAGGTTATTTCCCCCACGGAGACAAGAATAGAAAAAATATTTTCTTCAGCACTTTGGTGAATAATTTTTCTTTCCATATTTATGATTCTACACCTGTCCCTCACCAAATGCATACATGATTATATGCATTTGATTCTGAGTTTAAACCAGGAGAAGACAATCCAATTTCCAAGAAGGACAGTCTTCCATATTAGAGCATCATGTTAGTCTTGGGCTTCTGATAATGTGAAAATAAGAATATTTACTGCTGAGGGACTGAGATCTATACATAAAATATCTATGAAGGAAATAAATATTTCAAAATGCAAACACTAAAGTTGTATTGGCACTTCAAAACAGGGTCAGAGGCTGGTTCCTCCTTTAGAAGTGTCGGTGTTCCAATTGCATTACTTCATACACTGAACCTTTCATGATAAAGTAACTACAGTTGCTTTTTTTTTTTTTTCCAATGGAAAAAACCATACAGAGTTCTTTTTTTATTTCAAAAGATCACAAGATTTCTATAAATAGCAATATAGGCCTTCAGTGTTATGCAAAATTGGAAGCTTTCAGACAGATGATTTATTCTATCCAGACCGCACAGAAGAGACCAGCAGAATAACATCTGCCTGGCAGGTTAATTCATGTTTAATGAAGAAAATTTATTTCAAATGAGTAAACAAAAAGCCATGCTTCTGTAAAACAAATGTATTTTTTTTTACATTTGATCCATGTCTAATACCAAAACATGTGAAAATGTACTTCAGCCTGTATGGACTTTGCCTTAGTGCACAAAGGAGAGGTGTGCAATGTTATAGGGCTGGAAGCCAGGAGTTTCTGCCGTCTCCGCAGCCTGCTGTCGGCAGCTAGGACTCGTTTGTTCTAGGTAGCATAAAGGATGCAGAAGGAGACCTTTGCTTCAAAACCTTCTTGTACCCACAGTTCATGATGTTATTTGATCTGTCTTTTTAAGATAACAGGACTTCCCAGTAGTCCTATTTCCTTCCACTGTGCAATGGCAACAGGGAATACTCTGATCTGCTTCCCAGCTCTGCACATTCCCCAAATCAGTTTGTGCCTTAACCGTAGAATATGTTTTGGTCTCAACTTTTGGTTTTAAGTTCAGATTTTTGTACAGAATGAAAGTGTATGTCATGCATTAAGTAATTGTCTGTAAATATTAAATTTCTGGTAGTGATGTCTGGATGCATAAAAGCAAGAGAAGATGATTAATAAAGTAGAAATGAAGGAATATAGATTTTGAGGACCCTAAATGGGAATGTCACTTGGGTCCTGAGTTTGACACATACGGAGTACCTGTAATTAAATGCTGAGCAATCTGAACTTCTGTTGACCTGGTTGGGAACTGAAGTCGTTTCAAACGTGTCTCGTATCACTTTAACAACCCCCAAGTTTCTGTTGCAAATTACATATGGTTCTGTGTAAGTGGGAGGCTTAAATAGCTTCTGCTCTTTTACTTAACTTGTTCTCCTGCCTTCAAACTGCTGGTAGATTAAATACATGCTCAGCTGTGCTATTCCTTACAATTTGCTGTAATTCAAGATTAAAATTCCGAGACAAATAATGAGAGGACAAGAGGTGTGGTTTTTCGGGGAGTGGCAGCAATCTGGTTAGACTGCTGCTGCTGGTGGTGTCAAGGCGATCTCACAGAAAAAAAAAAAAAAAAAAAAAGGCAATTCCTAGATGGAATTTGGATGTTTGTAGATATTCTTTTTAAGCAAATAATAACTTTAGAGGACATATGTATATTCATATGCAAAACAGACTGTGTGGGTTGCAAAAGCTGGTGCTTGAATTTCCTGCTAAAAATGTTTTAAGGGGATTTGTTAGGAGAAAACAGCATCGTAAATTCAGTTGGTTTATGTCTAATTATCTAAGCAACAACTAAATAAAATTAAGATCTTGGAAAAAGTGGAAATAATGTGAGTGTGAACATTTCAGTAAGTTCCTCGGTGCTGGAGAGCTGCTACCTCTATCACTTGGTTGTGCAGAAGAGTCGTGTATGGGTGTCATTATCTTGTCTTTAACAAAGCAGCATGTGCACATCGTTCTCGACCTGATGTGTTTCTAAAGAGGACAAAGTTTAATTCGAGTTACCAGTAATAAGTGGCCTACAGGTACTGAAGGCATCAGTTTAACCGGAACGTTTACATCAGCATTATTCTAAAAATAAATATTCAAGTGTTTATTTAATATACAAGTAATTTGTTTTAAAAAATTGACATGCTTTGGCGTGTTCCTGCAAAGCTCTGCTTATCAGCTTGTTAAATCTTCATCAGTCGTGTGCAACCTAACAAGTAAACAGAAATGTAATAAGATACAAAGAGCAGTCTCTAGCAAAGTGTAGGTGTACACACAAAACCTACATAATAGCTGCTTCATGACAGTAGAAGTAAATTTCACTATGTTATATCCACCTGCATAAGTCTGTACACTTGGCTTGGAAAGACAAGCATGCAGATGGCAAACTCTAAAATACAAAGTACGAACAAGTAAGGTAATTAAAGGATAGGATTTATTGCAGATAAAAGTGCACGATTGCCTTTTCCCTCAAGTGGTACTCTGACAGAAGTCTCAGCTATTTGCATGTAGTGAAAATACATTAATGCAAAATGTTACCACTATGTTAAGTTCCTGAGAGTGACAGAAGGAATACAGAATCCTGCATTTGTACTTCCTTTTCCTGATTATCTCACATATGCTTAATATGCCTTACCAATGCAAGTCGTCCTTTTCTATTTGTGTCCAGGCTTTGAAATTTTAGCTCTTTCTGGTAAATATGTTTGAATGAAAATTAGATTTCTTTTCCCTTCTTTAAAAACCCAGGAGAGCTGATCCTAGTCGTTCACTATATGCACTATATTTTGATTGGTCCCCCAGATTTAGCTCTAGTGAGCATATATTTGCATAGAGAGAAATAGAAGTAAATATGGTATCTCTTCTGAGGACAGCAGTTCTCTGCTAAAAACAAACAAAAAAAGCACACTTTGATTGCACTGTTAGGACATGATTTCTGAGTCCAGCCAGTTCAGACAGGTCTGCCTAAAACTATAATCAGGTTGATTGTTTTGCATTGGTATTCTAATTTCCAATTTGGGATTTTGCTACATAATCTCTAGTAGAGTATGTCTAATCTTTATGAGACCCAAAGTCTTTGTATAAACTCTCTGAATTTTCCTCCATGTGTCTCTGCTAAACTGAGATGTGTCTTCTGGCTGAGCTGTAGAGACATTAAATTACTGAGTAAATCAATACAGCGCTGTTATGTCACTGTATCTTTTTCAAAGACCAGCTCAAATTTTGTCTGCTGTAGCTTTGATCCCTTTCATTTAATTCTAAGTACACTTGTTATTATAGTAACTGTTGTTTGTATGTTATTTTAGCTTTTTACTTAAGTAGCTATTTAGCAATTTAAATGAAAATGTAATTAGGTTACATCTGTTTCACATGCATGTAATACCACGCAGATGTAAACTTATATTAAAGCCATATTTTCTTTTTGGCAAAAAGACATAAGAATAAAATTGTAGCGATCATGCAATACATCTTTTTTTTTTAATAGTGTACACAAGATGTATTCCAGTGTTGATGTTGTGATGGTAACAGCCCTTTCTATTTTTATGAGAGACAGCATGGGGAGCTAACTGTTGCAGCCTTTTATTCCAGTTGTACAAGGACAAGTACGCTGTTATGCTGATGTAAATCCAAAGGAACTCCATTTCAATCAGTTTCAATTACTGACTCTTTCCAGAGCCAAATTCCACTCTAAGGAAATAAAGAATCTTTGTAGGTTTACACCATTATGAATGACAGGGATATTTGGCTTTCGATAGCTGTATTTTAAAGAAAGATGAACTTCTTGCTGGGCTGATCTTACAAAGTGCTGAGTGCCCTCAGCTATTGTTGACTTTGATAGGGTTTTTTCTGTGCTCTGGAAGGAGAGATAAGAGGTATGGATTCAATTCCAGCTTGCCCTTAGTCTCTGTATAGATACTCAGGGAAGGTACTCGATGCCTCTGTGCTACTTGTAGTCATAACACAGAATTTCTCTGGCCTTACTTGTCCTTTTCTTTTTCTGACAGTGGGCTCTTCATGGCTGATCTTTGTTTATCTGGTGTCTAGCACAATATCAGAGGTGTGAGTAGTGTCCTCTGATACAAGTCCCAAGTGGACTATATACATGAATTAGGGTACTTGGCCGTTCCCTAAAGATGACTAGTATCTTCTAAAACTTTAGACTTTCTTTGGAACAGCTAATTTATCTATCAGTAGGCTAAAAATATCAGGCATTCATATGTTTATTCTGTAGCATAGCACACAACTTTTTGATAATGAAATACCTTGAAACCTGTGTTAATAAGGTAAGACTTCTTACTCATTTAGTTTTACTTATATAAGCATAAGTTCAAAATAAACCATGTAGATTTTTCTTGGAGCAGAGGGGGTATTTTGGTAGACTTTTACTGTTCTGTTATTTATTCATGTTCAATAACTCTGCCTTTTTAGAGAATAATTGTGAAGGACACCTAAGAAATCTGTTGCATGGTTTTCTTCATGCTTTTTTCCTGTGAATGTTTAAAGCCCTGATTCAGCAACTGTGAACATTAGCATATGAGACTATGTGGAGACATTGTATAGTCCAGAATCACAATATAAATTTAAATTTATTCCAGTTCCGTGTTATTAAATACTTTTGGGGCTAAATTTTGCTTCTCTTAAGTGTGAATTTGTCCCAAATAAGAACTTCAGGATTGTCTGATGCAAAGATGATAGGGAGCCACAGAGAGTCAGTATTATGGTATTGTTTCTCCATTGTGCCTGAGAGCTCTGCTACAGTTTACATTTATTACAAGGTTTGTATTTCAGGAGTGTATAACTTGATTATTCTGAACCATCTATAATGACCCATTCAAAACTATTTTCTCTAAATGCATAATTTATTTGTTTTCTCTCATTTGTTTAAATTAACTAAGACTGAGGCTTATCCCTGAAAAATCCACAATCCAAGTCTGGGTTAAAAATTTTTACTAAGTAGTTTTGTAAAAATCGACAAATTCTTAATATTTTTGTAAGCATGTAGAGTACTTTAAACATCTCATTTTAAAGTACTTTTTCATCTATGCTGGGCTACTCCAAGCTCTGTCATTCCATAAAATTTATCTTTCATTTTTAACTGAGGTGGTCCAGTTGACTTTGCTTTATTATATACTCCAAATTTTCTTCATTACTTTGCCAGAGAAGTTGATGAATGCTAAAATCTTTCCTTCCAGTACACAGAATTCGGTTGATGGGTTGGTTGTTACGCAGGGTTGTACATGTGCTGTGTGTGCAGGATGGTAATATTAACGACATGGAAAGAAGAAACACAGGGTTTTTTTCTAAGTATTATCAGGCAAAGACTGAAAGCTGGGGTGCTGAACATATTTCCCACTCCTCTTCCTTTCTGCATGGAAATATTTTTTTTTTCCCTTTTGGGAAATCAGTGCCATTCTCCTCACCTGCGGACTGGGCTGTGAAGTACTTGCCCTCAAGTTGAGATGATTTATAGAGTTTATATATATAGATGTATAAATATATAGAGAAAGTTGTATATGTACAGATGTATAAATATGTACAGAGATGTGTATATATACATACTTAAAAGCTCTTGAGTTTTAAGGATTTGTGTGTGGCCTGAAGCCATGTGCTCGGTACCTGCAGACCTGTCTGGGTTTCCAGACCACTGGTGCCAAGTGCCCCTCAGCTGCGGCGCTGAGTGCAGCTCAGCCTTCTGCGCCTTGCTGGCTATCCGCAGATTGCCTGGGGAAACTTTGTGGAAAACGCTGCAGTGTTCGCTTACATGAGGACTGGCTGTATGGTTAATGGTGGCTTTAGGTAGGAACATAAAGCATGTAGTGGATTCTTTCTGTCTCCTTCTGGACAACCATATCTCCATTTATTCCATGTAGAATGTAACTGCCTGTGGTTGGCAAGGAAAAGCCATCGCAGAGATGTGGTGGTGAGGCTTTAACTTAAGTACTTTGTCTTGAATCCACAGCTGGTCCAGCCCCGCTGCTCAAGTGTTCCTTCCTCTCTTGGCAGTGCAATGGGACATGCTGTTTGTTGTCACTAACCTGCCCTTTTATGCCAGTATGATGTAATGCCTGTGGTACATAAAATCATTGTAGTTGAGTTATGATTCAACATTAGCTTTGATTATTGACACCTCTAACTAAGACAGATCTCTGGTTATTGGTGTTTTAATAGTGTAAAAATAGTCTTACAAACTAAAGATGCTGGATGTATTTTAAATTCAAAATACTGTGTGGAGGTGGAGAGCAGAGCTACATGATTAATAACAATTATTAAAGCACTTGATGTGGCATGTAACATCTTTCCCTTGATGTTATTATGGCAGCTCTCTTTGCTGAGGAGGTAAATGAGTGTCTGTTGCGACTGCCAGAGTGAGGAAAGAGCACTGAAACCTGGGCTCGGTATCAGATCATGTTTCACTAACAGAACAAGATTGATTTATTGTGTTACATCAGGGTTAGGTGGACCTGGTACTGCTTCACCACATGCTATTTCATTCCCTTGTCTACTAAGTATGCAAGTACAAACAGCTTTAACACAATTCTTTACCTAGAAACAAGCCTGAGGCTTCATCCAAATACTTTTAACATATGAAAATTGAGCTGCTTTGAACTTGTATGTTTTTGATAACTGCTTGGTATGCTTCCTGGAGGATCACCTGTAGGCTTTTCTTTCCAAATCCTAATCCCTTTGATTAAGTGCCAGGACAGATAGCTCTTATTGAATAACTCCAGTCTCATAATTCTTCCTTCATTCAGAGTTGAAAGGGAGCTGCTCAAGCTTCAATAGGTAAATCCTCAGATTTAGTTAAAGTAATTCAGACACTTAGAAACTGAAGTTGTTTTGTTCTGAAACAGGGTTCAGATGGGCTACTGAACATTTACATACCACTTGCTGCCAGAAGCTGTAGGATGAAAAAACAAAACAATTTTTTTTTAGCAAGAAGGATTAAGAGTAGGAAAACTTTGAGAACCAGACATTAAAAGACAACCTGGCATGGAAATTTAGACCCAGAAATAGGAACATAGTTACTCTGCTTGACTGCTCTTGTTTTCTTTTCCTGCAAGATCAGACTGTGGTGCTGGGCTAAACATTCCATTCCTTCCTTAGCCCTTCGTCTCGTTAATAGCTACAAAAATAGGGAGTTAAGCAGGGGAGGGGGGGAAATCTTTTTATCTCTACAAATATGCCTGCTGGGAACAAACCTGAGCCAGTTCAAGATTCTTCTACTTAAAATTGTTTGTGGCAGGAGAGTATGACAGGGAATTAGAAGTAAACCTGTTAGCTGCTGATATCTGGAGGTTATAGAGATATCTATTGCATATACATTTTTGCACACGTCATTTTGCATATGTACATAATGAAGCCGTTTTCTCTGTGGAGGACTTATTGTTCACCTAGGATATAAGAATATTTCCACATTAATAATTTGTCTTGGTTAATTCTAGTACAACCAGAAATGGAGCAGAACAGTTAGAGAAGCTACGCTCAGTTCATGTGACACAGATTTGCATAGTTCCTTCAGCATGACAATTTGTTATCTTTAGCAGAATGCAACATGCCAAAATAGTGCATAAAACTGAGTGTTATAGCATAGTACTGAAGAGCTAGACCATTGTGAACAAGAGATGGTGCCTCCATGGCTATAACCACAGTTTCTAGTTCGACTTCAGCAAAACCCATTGGATGACTGTGCACCTTGCTAGCCGTAGACTTTCAGTGAAGTCCTTTTGCCTCTTTGCTACCAGATTGTTCCGAAATATTAATGTACATTTTATCTTTTTTCTAACCCTCCCCATCTCCCTTATTTGTTGTTGCCATGGTAGGCAATAGTATTATTTCTGCACCTCTTTAGCAGGTAAACCATGCTAGCCATTTGAAGACGTGGATTTACTATTAAAATAAACCACCTTTGGAATTAATTATAGACCTCAAAAACTAAAAGAGTAGATTAAAAATTAGGAAATATGCAAAGAAAGCCAACCCCTACAAATGTGGGGTAGCTCTGACTGTCCAGTTTCCATCCACTGTGACAATAAAGTTTAACTTGATTTTTTTCTTTTAAGATTACTATTTTTTCAGATGATATCCTCAATGTCAAGAAACTTGTAATTGGGTTGCAGGTCAGCTACATCAATACAATTAAGTCTGGAAATAAAATGGAATGGTATCCATCTGCAATTAATAAGCAAAAGCAAGTGGACAAGATGGCATAAAGGAACTAGAATTTTTAAGGACATAAGTGCTAATTCCTTTGATCTAGGAAGTATTTACATATGTTAAATTATTAGGATTTCAGTCTCTTCTGAGAAATCTTGCTGCAAACAGCATTGTAACACCTACTCTCTTGAATCGGCACTCACCCAGTATTAGATACAGATGAGGTCATCTCTAATACCATGAGGTTCTGTAAGTTCTTAGCTCCAACTTATTATTTGATTGCTTAACTAATTTGATGAGTGAATCCGGTAGGTCTTTGAATTATTATTAGGGCAATGACATCTTCAGGATTCTGGTTAATATGATAATAACAAGAGTAATTTGGATAAATAAACTTTGAAGCAGAAAGCCTGAAGGCCTCTTGTTATTACCTCATTAACAAGAAATACCGTTATTGTTGTTATCCTGTAGTGGTTCTCCTTCTTACCACTTTAGCATTCTGATGAGCAAGTATATTTAATGAAATAGCAATAAATTTTAAGAAGGTACATGTACCCAAGCAAGACTATAAACTAAGAATGAAAACAGAGAGATTTAACATTTGAACATACACTTTTGAAATGAGAAAGATTCTGCATGTTCTTATGATAAAGCTTTGGAATGAAAGCAAAAGTTTATGACACATTTTATTACACCTGTAAATCTGAAAGCTTAGCTACAGTTTTTAATTTTTATTTTGCCTCTATAACTATTTTTATACCCTTTTTATAGTTGACTGGTCCAAGGTTTAAAATAAGTTCTGCTGGGAGTCTATGCCCCATTAGTCTTCTATAATAAAACGTGAACCTGGCTAAAATAAAACATGATGCCTTAAGAGCAATTAAGAATGGTCTTTTGTAGATAACTGTAACATGAAATACAATCACTGTTTTTATTAATGGATTTGGGAAAAGCAGCTCCATGATTTATAGCAGAAGAGTGGGTTATTTTACATTTTTATTTCTTTTATTTTATGTCTCACTCTTCAAAAAACCTTTTAAGACCCCTGAAATAATAAAATTCTGTGTTTCAAATGTTTATCAGGTTAACGTGAACCTCAGTATCCGTTTTATTTGGGTAGTGCTATGATGTCAGATAAAAAGGTGTCCTTTCTTTGCTGTTGCTCCAATCCAAGAAAAGTGTTATTTTTGACAGAAAATCTTGTTGAATGTTTTATAAGAGTGATAAAATGTAAAAGCTGTGCTTTGTACTTTATAACGGCAGGATTCGCAGGACACAGACATGATCTACTGGGCATTGCCTGAATACAAAGCATAGCGTCTCATTAACGCATAGTTTCTTAAAAAATATCAACACAGTTGACAGATGTTTCACTAACAGTATCATAATAGTTTCTTTATGATTATTAGATTAAGCTTCTAATAACTTGAAGTCTTGAAGGTTGGTGTTGAATATGGCTGGAAATGGAATCTGTGCTGTTAAACTTGGAGAGGGTGTCGTTTGAAACTTTTAGAAAGGCTTCAAGGACGTCTCTCTCATATTTGGATCTTAATTGTGCTTAACATGCTGAATGCAAGCAGAAAGTGTAAATTTGGTGTCATTTTGAATGAAGAAAGATGGAGAGAAAAGTGAAAGGAAAGACTAAAATGCCTGATATCTTTTCTCGTCTCCGTGAGCCCATGAATGCTGTCAATGGTACGTGGGGTGTGTGCCCCTTTGGAGGCCCTGTGTTCCAAAGGGCCTGAAACCACCTTCTGGGTTTCTGCTGACAAAATAGTTAGCTAGAGGGGTGTTATACATGTGTCATTGGATCTCAATATCTGTTTGTGGAGACTCCCAAAATCTTGAGACAGCACCGTCTTGGTTACACAAATTGAGAAGCATGTTTGCTAGACTCTGTACTCGTACATTTATATCTCAAATAAGAAGTTCATTGGTATGCGCTAGTAAGCATGAGAAAATGAATAAAGGTAGCTCACTGCATCTTGCAAACTATTTTCCACAGCAGAGCTGTGTATGGCCTGAAAAGCCGTTAGCGTGTATTCCACTCTAGGTGCCTGCAGGGGTTTAGCGTGTGCGGGATCAAGGCAGGCAGAATGTGTGCCTGGTGAATGGCACAGTTTGCACTCTTCTAGGCTAGGAAGGTTGGAAAACTTTTTCTAACTGATAAAGCTGAACAAAAATTTATGTCCTATATTGACATTTGGAAAAGCAATCAAAATCACATTAGCTAAGCTTGTCCTAAACTGTATGTGTAGAGTGCTTGTGTGTGTGTGTGTATATGTATATGTACTCTTATATATATATATATATGGGGGGGTATTTTAGTGTACAAGAGGCTTTTTGTGCTTCTGTAGGGTCGTATGAGTATTGTCACTAGCCTCATTTTGCTTTTTGTTTCACCTGCCATGAGAGGGAGCAAGTTTTAAAGGAGATTCTTCTATGGGGAATCCTGCTTCCACAGATGTGTGGAAACACACAATACACATCAGTAGCCTAATGCTTCTGCACTTGCAGTAAAGTGTAGTTGCAAATGAAACAATTTATTTGATTTCTAAGCACATTTGCAATCGTTGTTTTGACAGCCTTGTTGTTTATACCACAAATTTTGTGGTAGCGATAAATTCTGGGGCTAAACCTTCTGGCCCATGTTGTTTTGACAGCCTTGTCGTTTATACCACAAATTTTGTGGTAGCAATAAATTCTGGGGCTAAACCTTCTGGCCCAGAACCAAGGAGTGCTCTTAAGTGGCTTTGAGTGCTTGGCCCAAAGTGTTCTTTGGTGGAGACAAATAGTCACTGACGCAGACTGTGCTGGTAATATCTTCTGTCCGCTGTAACCAAACCCTTCCCTAGCCTGCTTAGTGCCCTATTTTCGATGTGTGCTGGCTGGCAGTACAAAGCGGGCACTTAGTCACCTTGGATTCCACCCGCTTGGCTTTCGGTCCCCAGGGACTTGGCTCCGCGCTCAGTGCCAGCTGCTGTTGGCGTGGGCCTTGAGTGAGTCGGAATTCTGGTCATTCTTCAAGATAAGATCTGAAATAAATCTTCCTTTTGAACACTTGTGTGGTTGCCATAGGCATAAGAATTCAGCCTTCATTTAAAATCAGCAGCATATCAGAGCTGCTACCTGTGTCTTTGAGACAACGTTACGGGGATTTATCCAGAGATCCATAGTCTAGAGAATGAGGAGCTAGGACGTGGATTTCCTTAGCTTAGCTGCCTTCGGAAAGGGAGCAAAGAAATGGCAAAGACTCAGTCAAGAAGTTTTGAAGGGGGAGGATGGGAATCTAATGTAAATTCTCTTCATATGTGATGGGATTTCTGCTCTGAGCTTACCTAATACAGCCCTGGAATGTGCCATGGAAAGTCTAAGAAGGCTGCAGGGGAACGTAGCCCGAGGAGAAAACACTGTATTGAGAGGCTCGTCAATCCACCTGTGCAAATCTGTACACCCCAAATCCACCTCCAGAAGAGAGAAATGAAAATCAGAATGGCTAAAAGGTGTTCTGTAAACTTCCAGAAATGTCCTTCTGCTCTCTGGAATATTTCTGCCGGAAAAAATGGGCTTTCATAGTGTGCTGCATGATCTGGGTTGTTTGGCAATGAAGAACTCAGTTCTGTCTCTAGCAAATCGAAATATAATGGCATTAATGTAGATGATAGACACAGAATGATCACCACCAAATTTACACACACAGCGATATAAAATTTAAATAAAAATATTTATTTTAGCATCATACTACAGGAGTATGTATTAACTATGTTACTGGTTTACCAAAGTTGTACATTAGATGTTCTTCACTCTGTATGGCTCTGAAAATAGTAGTTGAAATGAATTACAATTACCGTTTTGCTATAGCACTGTATTGTGCGTTAACATAATATTTTTAACTTTCACTGCTGGTGTCAACGTGGCCAATTTCCAAGGGTTTGTTCACGGTTTACTCTGTGCTGTGAAAGTGTACTTTCATGGGATGTTTCTCTTACTGAAACTGTCAACATGGTTGAGAGATCTGCATGCTAATTTAATTATCATTGGTTTTTTCACATTAAAGCAATTAAAAGCAAGTTGCAAAGTAAGTCAAACAGTTAACTATGCTCATACAGGCTAAAAAGAATTCTCAAAGACAAATAGTTTATATTTTGGAGATGGGAGTGGCTGTGGTTGAAGGGAGTAGATGATTACTGTGTAATTACTGGTCAGGCATCACAGATGACCACTTTTTTCTTATTCTGTTTTTTTTTTCCTCTTTGCTAATCTAGTTATTATATAATTTTTATAACTGCAATAATTAGTCTTTTTTTAGCATTTAGAATTTTGAAATAATTCAGACATTCTTCAAGGTCAGCATGCAGTGGAAATATGGCGAATTGTATTAAACAACGTGGATACTTTGGTGTCTTGTTAGTAATGTTGACTTGAGAGTGAATAATAATGAGATTTAGGACAAATCTACTCAGGGCCTTTGCTTGAGGATTTGTGTTGCTGCGCTTCCAGATGTAGTTTCTTCACTCTCCCTAGCTGCTACACAGCCTTTTATCTTCCAAACAGGCAATATGATTCAGACAGTAGCCCTGGGTTTTACTCTTCACTGGAAATGGACATTTTTATTCATATTTTGCAACATTTAAGTTTCCTAATATGAAGAAATCACCATCTCTTTCTATTTTAGAGCATATTGATAGTGTGGCACACGGAGAGGTTTTCTGCACAACAATGAATTTAATCTTTGTGTTTTGTTGGGCACTACCTGCCCTGGTTTTGATAACAGTTTTTTGAGAATACAGTTGCTTCAGGTCAGATGAAAAAGTTCCGAAGAATGCAATAGTGTTGGTAAAATGGAGTTCTTGGGAGCACTGCATTATCCCTGCTTGTGAACTTCCAGTATTTTGATTTTCTATCAGAATAAACACGTGTTGAAAGACTAGTAGTTCCTACTGATCATGTGCAAACTTTATCACTCAGCTATTACCATCTGAAGCCTTGTGTAGACAATTTGACCGCAGGGGACGTTCTCTAAAGGGCGAGGCCTGCCCAGAGTGCCACCGCAGAAGGCTGCGGGCGAGTCGATCTCCGTCAGCTCCTGGCAAAGCAGAGCCAGGGCCTGCGTTAGGTCGTGGGTTAGAGATACATCTCTTCTAAATCAAATTAGGCTTTTTCTCGGCATCTGCTTTTTATCAGCAAGATTTCGGAATGAGAACAGAGAAAGTCATCTTGCTGGAGCACTAAGTAGCTGCACATGGGTTTTATAGGCCTGTGGACGTGTTACTCCACGCTGCATCCGCGTGGCTTTGGGGAAGGAGGCGTTTTGTTCATCTGCTTGGGCTCCTGTTGGTATAATTGCTGCAGATCCTTTAAAGAAGTACAATTTGCTTCTGATCTTCCCTTAAATTTTGAAGTGAAGGAGACTTCTTTGCCACAATTGTAAAAGCCACTGTGAGATCTCT
Organism: Pterocles gutturalis; assembly: GCF_000699245.1. Classification (NCBI taxonomy): domain Eukaryota; kingdom Metazoa; phylum Chordata; class Aves; order Pterocliformes; family Pteroclidae; genus Pterocles; species Pterocles gutturalis. The sequence continues at coordinate 157,332 of NW_010109846.1, forward strand.
GTGCTGGAAGGGCTGAGCGGGACTGGCAGAGAGCTCCAAGAAGTCTCTGCTCTCCTGAGACCCTGGTGAAAAGCTCTCGGAAAATAATTTATTATAGTGAAGTACAGGTCTGTGTTGTCCTTAAGAAATATGAAGGCACGCTTAAATATTTTATATAGAAGTTAGAGTAGGTAAAAAAATCAATTTAAGGAAATGAGTAAAAACTGGGGCTTATATTTGAGTCATTCTAGTTTAAAATAAATATGTGAAAATAAACATGACAGTCAGCATTGACATACAGACTTCTTCAGATGGATGAAACCCATTTGTATTACAACAATAATCAAGCAGCACACTTGTTTACAGCTGAAGTTTTAAAGTCAAATGAATGAAAGAGTTAAACACCTGGAGCAAGTCTGCTGAACGGCTAAGCTGGCTTTTGGCAGCAGTAGCAGCATGCAGGGAGTTTTTCCTCCATTATGGTTCAGTTCAGTGACTAATGCATTCAGAGCTGAGAAACCAACTGAGAGCTGAAAATACAGGAAAGCTTATTTTCCTCTTCTACCATTTAAATAAATTGATATATCAGAGAACTTGAGCTACAAGTTTTAAATGCTTGCTGGACATGAAAAAAATAATTAAAAAAAAAATTGGTAATATATCCAATCCACTAACTTTGTTTTTACTTTAATTAGAAACAAAAAATGGTCATCTTGTCCATTTAAATTCTTATCCAAATGTAGACCTGAATGACACTTCTTGTCATTTTTACTAAATATTTAAAAAATTAGAAATTATTTCCAAGGTACTAAAATGTATAGAATTGGCAAAACAGGTAAGTATAATATATAATTGGCAAAAATATATGTCTATGAAGGGTTGTAGTTATTGTACTGAGTTGTAAACCAACTTTTTTTAATACTTACTAGGCGATTAGCAATATTTTTCTAAGAAATCAACAGAAAGGTGTGATTGGTACTTCTCAGCTTCTTACAAAGAATGCCTTGCTTTTGATGGTTTGACTTCTGCTTGCTTAGCTGATGCTGTTCCTCTGAGCTAGAACTATTCTTCCATGACAAAATATAAGGTTCGTGTGTCAGATCTTGGGCAGTTAGAGATAGCAATAACTGATCTATAAAAGTATCCCAGCTTTGACTATGTGAAAATAAATACTTCTTTGAAAAGGCTAGAGGTCGTATGTGTTTTGATAAATTATATTCTTTAACCCGATCTTCTGTATTTTTCCTGTACTTGTAAAGGCAAGTTTAGACAAGGAAGAAGTCCCATGTATATTTGCAAAATAAACATAATATAAGCCCACTTCCTAATTTGTTGAATATGTTTGGGAAGTTTGGAATAGAGGTTTAGATAAATGGATGGACTTACAGAGAATTGAATTACAGGAAATACTCGTTTTGAAGTCTTAATTTTAGTTTTTCCTCACCTTTTAATTCTGGAAGTCAGACAAAAGTTAGAATATTTTTAATCTATGATCTTTTGTTGGCCATGATCTTGTAGTTACCTAAACAAAGTCTTTAAGCAGCGTTCACAAGAATACATCAAGTACTGGTTGAATAAGATTTAAAAGAATTTGGTTTTTTTAGAGAATTGCAATTATAGATTACTTTTTTCTACTTTATTAAGCTCTATTTCATCCCTCTATAATTTCAAGTTTCATAACCTTTTCCCTCTTATTTCAAGAGATATTTTGAATATGAATATATCGTGTCAAAACTTAGCTCAGCCCCTTCATCAGGCTTCTTAAAACCTAAGTTAGAATTCTGTTTCTAAGATAAACAGATTTGGATCAGAAAGATTTTCAACTAGCTAGTATTCATTTTGGCTGAGAGTTCAAGCAATGTCTTTAATCATATTTTTGTTGATTATTTATTAGTTTCTGTGGGAAATCAAAGGACAGACAACCTAAAATATGTCTTCCATAAGATAAATCACGAATCAGAAGCTGTAGAAAAAAAATTTCTAGGAAGTGTCTTTCATGTGCTGATGTGAGCCGATTGAGAGATAAAATATACATCTTCAGTCTGTGTGTATAACATGCAAATGAAGGCTGACCCAAAAATGGAAGACTCCACTCTCTGGCTGGGGTAGAATTTGTATTGCATTACTGGAGTAAGAAAGCCTGTTGAGAGAGAAAAGAGTATTTCTCTTCTGTTCCATTTCATCTGAAGGTTGATGGTTAAAACTGATCCAAAACATAAAAGAAAATTGGCATAAAAGTGCACGGTAAGAATACACTGGCTACCTTTGGAGACTTTGTAAAATATCTGTTTCCATAATTGGCGTGTGCTTGTATGGGGTAGTCATAAAATTTGCTATCACCCAAATATAGCTCTGAAACCCCAGTCGGCTCTTGGCAATCACCAGGTATAATTCTGAATGCTGATAGCCAAAGACTAGCTTTAGTGCTGACACTCGCTGGGAGAAAATAGTATCTTCTTGTAGGAACGTGAAATATGCTGTGCATTTGATTGCAGACATCAGCAGCAGGAAAAAACATTAGTTGTTTGAAACCGTAAGTGGTTATGTAAAACTAATTCTGGATTTTGAATCTTCTGCTGGAGACATACCATTCTAAAATTTTTACAACTTCAGTAACCCACATGTCATTTGGGAAGCTCTGTAGCCAATGAGAAGCCCCGTTATCTGACATTATGAGTAGGAAGCATTTAGCTGGTTTCTAGCTGACAGTTGGTGTTTCTGAGTGAGCGTTTCTGGCTGCTTCAGCCTGCAGGGGATTTCCGTCTGCTTCTCCCTTCCTTCCCTAGTCCTTCTGTGTGCACATTGTCTGGGTTTCCTTCTTCTCTAGGAACAGGGTACTTGTCATCAGCGATGTAAACTTTAACTGCAGTAATTTGTTGATACAAACTGAGCAGACAGAGTGTCTGTCATCAAATGCTATGGCAGGATGCTGCTGGCTGCCTGGAGAAGGATGAAAATACAGAAAAAGTGACACATGCCCCCCCACCAGGAATACTAGAGAAAAAAGTAAAATGGCAAACAGATTTGTGCCAAAATTGTAGTGAAATTTGGATTTTCTTTTAAAATGCATTGACAGTTTAATAAAAAATAATTTAAATGTTGAATTTATTCATTAAAAACAATGATTTTTATCAGCTTTGTTTCCAATTTGAGTGGCAAATATGTTTTTCTTAATATATATTGGTATGACAGTAGAAATCGTCCTATTGTATTTTTCTCCCAGCGCAGGATAACAGAAACCAAAAGAAAAAGACAAATTTTTATAAACTAAATAAAATAACATTTTCTTCATTTTGTATTGCAAAGCAATCAAATGTCTTGTAAGAAGAATATAGTTCTTCTGAAAAAAATATATTTAGCTTTTTTCAAAAAGCCTATGTTTATAGGGGAAAAAGTAATAATTTCATTTAATTCTTTAGTGTTTCCTTTTGATAATTTTTGAAGGGCAGAGTCTGCTGGAGTATTAAAACAGAGGTTTAGTCCCGTATGTGGAATTGAGTAGTATTTGGCAGTCTAAGTATCAGTGCTGCCAAATATAATATGAATCACACACCACTAATAGTTTCTACTTAGCCATATGTGAGATTTTGTAAAAGTCTGTGGAAATTGTGCAATACTCATTTTTTTGGGATGATCTAAATATGCAAACACAAACTGTGTCCACGTTCTGTATCCTAAGGCAAGATCTCTGAATAAGAGAAAGTACAAGCCACTAGCCAAAAGTACAGTATAGTTTTTATTTTAAGACCAGTATCATCTTCCTTGTAGAAGTTCTGGGTATCCAGTGAACTCCATTACCTTGTGCTCCGTTTTCATCCAGTGAGACAAATGCTCGAGGAAAGCATCAACTATTTATTATTGTCTTTACTAGAAATAAATTAGATGCAGCCTTTCAAATTAGTTTGTCCTCGCAGGCCTAGGTTTGCACGCCTCTATCAAGAAGGCGAGAGATGTTACTGCAGTTTATTTCACTTGTATCTCAAAGTTAGAGCAAAAGCTGTTGTTTTTTCCCCCAGCCTTTTCATAAATACTTCTTTTTTTCCTTATTGAAGTAAAGTGATTTAAGGACACTTGGGAGCAAGGTTTTTTATTTTTTTTAATAGTCACTGTTTAGTTTCTAGATGTATTGATGAGGAAACAAAGATTACCTTGTTCATAAGGGAATTGGTGCCCCAGGTTAATGTCCAGGTGTTCTTTCAACTGATGTCTGAGACTAATTTCTTCCTGGCCCTCTGGTAACCAGCTGAAGCAGGAGACCAGCTGGTCTATCTTCACTCTTGCATACCAACATCTTTCACTGATTCACAGATTTCCTTATATCCTCAGTACTTCCTCTGCTACTTAACAATCTTTGAACAGTAGTTTGAAGATAAATGCTGTTGTGCTTCGCAATGGCTGCATCTGAATCAAGGAATGAAAGAAAAAAAAAAAATTGCATAATGATCCTTGTAAGCTCCATTTGTCAAAAGGTCATAAATTTGAGAACCCATCAAAGGTTTGCTAAAGAAATGTTTAACGCTGAATATAATCTGGTTTGGATGGCATTTCAGCAGGTAATGCTACAAAGAGGAGTTCCTAATATATTTAATTCGGCGGTTCAGTTTCTTGAACACAGGAACACACACGCTCCCAATTTCAGTTACTTTTTGCCTGCTACATACAGACATCAGCCATGTCAATCTGAAAAAACACTGGGCAGTGGAGACATCTCGTGTTTCTTTGCTGCATTCTGAATTTTATGATGTATATATTGTGTGTTTATTTCTTAAACTTTCATGCAGTTTATGGACCTCTTGTTTTCACCATTTGGTGTAAGACCTCCTTGAATAAGGGAGGTAGGAAACATAAGATGGCAGCAGGTGAGGGGACAGCAGAGGCACAGCCATCAATTTCAGCTGTATCTTAGTAAAGAATTTACTTACCCTGAGGGTACATGGAAAGTGGAAGCTCGAGAACTGGAGTTTCTTGTGGAAAAAGATGCCAAAGTCGTCTTTGCAGGTGCTGTTGACCTTTGAAATAGGAAAAAGCAGGTTCACTCTATACGTGGTGCAAAAATGTTAGGTGGGAGTACACACCACAGGGGAAAAATAAATTTAACTTCATACAGTAAACACCAGTTTGAGGAAATAGACCCTGAAGACCATTATCAGGGAAAAAAAGTGCAGTTGTGAGGGATTCATTGCAACACTTGAGTCTGAATTGAAATAGCTTCAGACTTTTCATATGAGCTAGATTAAATCTTCACAGTTCAAAGTGCTTCTGTTTACTACTGTAGATGTACTGGAATGTCCGTATAACTCCATCTCTGCTTTCATTGTCAGTCAGACTTTTCTGTCCCTGTTAGCACGACAAACATTTAAATGACTGTTAGCAACTATGAAAGAGGGAAGGTGAAGCTGCTTATAACGGTTTGTGTAAAGGATTGTAGTTTGAACGGCTCTTTCAGGAAAACGACACACAATTCCTTCGGTAATGTCTGTAAAAACCGAAGTGGAGGTTGCTGAGTTGTATTAATTGTCTCATGCATGTGTTTAGTATCTTCTGAGGTTTCTTCAGTTCCACAAGGAGCTTCACAATGTAGCTGTGTTCTAGTTATGTAATCATACATTTACATCACTTATGTTATTAAATTTAATTGCATATGCTATATGCACATGCCACAATAAAGCAAAAAATACTTTGAGGAAAATGATAGAACAGAATCGTAATTAAAAGACCCTTAAGTATGGAAGACATGCTTACCAAAACATAGTATGTACAGAGGGCTAAAAACCCCCTGATGCACAAGTGCTTCGGGAGTTGGTTTCCTTATGCGTATGCTTGTGAGACCTTTGTGTTAGTTTCCATTCAGGTGCAATGTTTGTTATTTATATTAAACTCTTCTGATGTCTGTGGTGCATAGAAATACTACTGGTAGTTGAGAACTGTAGTTCTGGATGTATTCGGATAAACCCATGGGTATGAATTCCACTGTGATATTTACCTAAGGAAATACGAACAAACTGATTTGATAGCTTTACAAGAACGCATTGCAGAAAAACTTGGTGCTAGCCTGGTGTGTGGTGTAAGGCTGCTGGTGGCACTCTTCTGTTTGTTCCTGACGTGCTGTTACCTGTGCATGAATCCTTGGGCACTGGTGGAACAACAACAGTTTGGATGAGTCAAAGTTCTGCCTTTGAGGTATTGTGAAAATCTCTAGTGTGGATTCTACAGGCACTCTAGTGAAGAGCAAAGGGCCATGCAGATAGCTGTGTTCTGACTCGGTTCCCTGGGCTGTTGGACTCTGATTTATCTTTCCTCAACTGTTGATCTGTGTTAAACAGCTGCTGCCTTTTATTCGGACCTGGCTGGAGTTCAGTGATTTATCTGAAGTTGTAAAGCTAGTCTAAGACAACTCATCAAAGGCTCAACAAAAACAGTTTCTTAATGGGAAGTAATTTTCCAATCAACATCTGACAGAACTGTAGTAATACATGGGGATATCTTTTGATGTAGCTCAAGACATACGGTTGCCTAATAAGAATGCCTAATTGTGTAGCTTTCATTGTAACTAGCTAAGCAATGCTTTTCAGTGGTTTCTAAGGTGTTCTGAATACTTTTGACTGAAATTCAAGATTATATCGAATAATGAAAGCGGAGATATGCTTCATTAACATAATTATATCTCTGTAGTTGTAAATATTTATATAACAATACTGCAAAGACCAAATATAGTTATGTGCTTTTATTCCAGTTGGTCCAAACATTCAAGAAAAACTAGTTCTTCAGCAGTTCTAGGAACAGCTGATTTGTCAAGTTATGAATAAGATTTTAGTGGATTTAAGCTCACCTTTCTACTAATTTTTATCTTATTTATTTGTTTCAAATATTTCACTCTTGTTTTCTTTTATGGTATTCCATGAAATTTCTTGTGCTTCTAAAAAGAAAAAAAAAAAAAAAGCCACTTTTATGTGAAAGTTTCTGTTGGAAAACATGCTTTTAAAAGTCACCTGTACCTTTCTTTTAAATTCGAGGCCTGGGGAAGGGACATTGTCTGTTAGGAATCTCTCTTAACATATGGGCTGAATTACTCAGCAAAGAATTGAACCACACTGTTTCGGATTGGTTACGGTGGTAAAAACTGCCTCGTGCTGCTCTGTAGAAGAGGGATGGATAAAATGCTCTTTGAACAGTCAAGATTTTTTAAAAATGTCAGTGCAGAGGGCTTGCATTTGTATTTGGCTTTCTAGACCTGCCTCTTGACCTTCTAATTACTTTATTTGAAACAGCACTGAGGGTATAATAAAACTGGAGGTTGTCTCTCGTTTGCTTTATCATAAATTAAAGCTGTTAGTTTGGCGAGGTGAAAGTAGAGGCAGAGTGTTCATTACCGCTCAAGTGACGGCTTGTCAATAGCACTGCCTTTTAGTTTGTTCTAGTCAGCACTTGCTGTGCATTTTGTTGGACCACTGGGAAATAAATACAACAAGATTATACATTTGGAGTACCACAAGAGTTCATGAAGGGAAAAAAAAAAAAAAACCCAAATGATAAATTATACACTTGGTAGAAAGTGGCATGCTATCTTGTGCTATTAACAACCAGAGATAATTGCAGCGAATTGTAATTGCAGTTTGCAACTTACAGTACAGTGTGTCCAACATCAATCTTAATAGTGAACAAAGCAATTTATATTAAAAGTTAATTCACTTGGTAAGTTTCGGCTGTATACAAGGGAGCTAACAGATGTAGCTTTTCAGAAAGTTCAAAGGCATTTGGAACACGGAGAGAAATGCTAATGTAGTAAGCCTTAGAGAAATATTGCGTTACCACTTGTAATGAAAACAAATGTATGCCATTATATCCCAGTTTGTGTTTATTTAATAAACTATGCAGTTTTGTGCATTGAAGAAATTGTGTTTCTTAATGTGACAAAACCAGATTTTTACTCATAGATTACGCAAGAATAGCAATTATAGAGTAAATGGGGTCTAGATTTCCAGGTATTTGAGTTTATATTCAATTTTAACTTAATCCTTTTATGAAACAATACTAAAATGGGTGTATATGTGTTTGTATATATGTATTACTGGCATTTTTAAATCTAGGACTTTATTCTGGAATTGTTTATTAGTGCCCAGGGTAGGGTATTTTGCTAGGTTGCCTGGTTGTAATTACTCTAGATTTTGAGCGATATCTTTAATCTGGTTTAATTAAAATGAAACTTTATTTTGTGAAAGCCTAACATCGCTTGTAATGGAGATGATAATCTTACTTTCACTGACCAATTAGTGGTGCCCTAATGTCTGGAAAAGATTCTGCATACCACTGGCTTCTCTTCTGTGGGCTACATCACTTCACATTTACCCTAAGAGGTATTACCATTTTCTCAGTGTTGTGGTCGGTCCTTGGTGCTCATCAAATAGCAGAGAATTCCCTGGACTGCAGAGTCACTTAGTGTTCTGTTGGGGGATTGACCGCATTGTGGGTGACCATCAGTACCATTTGAAAATGCAGGGTGAAAGTGCTGCCTTTTTGGATAGTTATTTGTTAACGTGTGAAGATCTACAAATTAAAACATACTTAGACTTTCCTAAGTGAATAATCACTACCTTTGTTGAGAACGGGGAAGTGATTGAGGGGGAAGGGGATGGAGGAGGTTGCACTTACATTTCCAGTCCTCATTTGGAGGATTCATCCAACACAGAAAGGAGTGTCGTTCTTCGGTTTAGTACCATCGTGTGTTTCTGTAAACATCTTGTCCTTACGAGAGAGCAGAGTTAGTTGTTCCTCTATAAATCTTGGGCAGATTCTCACCTAATATGAACTACTGTAATTCTCCTGAATTCAGTGGAACAAAGACATTTAATGCCAGCTAATGATTGATTCTAACAGGAATTCTGGGAGTAACTGAAAAGCTGGACTGAGGCTGTTGTTCTTGAAGATGTTATTTTCACCGGGTAGGTAAGAATGTGCATTTCAGAACCAACAAACTTTTTAGATGTACGGTGTGGATCTTTACTTGTCTCTGCTGAAGGAGTCTGAGTTGTACTAAGCTTCATCTCTCCTGTACAGCATACCTGTGTGCTCAGCCAGGGTTTTGGTCCAGGCTTTAGTAAAGCTTTCTCCTGTTAAAAGGTACAATCATAAATAGTTGGATCATTAGTGTTATAATGCGGAGGTAAACTAGCAGTATTTAGTAGCAGGCTTTTAAATTTGGTGATAAATGCTTGGCTGCAATTTTTAGAATGGGATATAGAAGATTAAAAAAACTTCACTTTTTGCTGGTAATGAATTTTCCCCTGTAAAACAGTGTATTATATCTGACAGAAATTGGCAGGAAAGGTAATTTGAGAAACTCAGTTTTGAAATGTTACGTATAGTTTTCCATTTGTTTTAGCAAAAGCCTTCTATAAATGTGAAGGGTGTTTTGACAGCCAGTCATTCTGGATATACAGTATCCAATTCAGATTATATTTATTTTGTTTACTTTTCCATAGGTAAAAGCAGAAGTATTAAAAATATATAAAGTTATCTCACATTTTACTTGTTTTTATCAGGAGCAAGCCTCTGTGTATGTGACTATACTGACTAGTGTAACTCATTTTACAGAGAAAGGCATGGGGTGCTTCCTGTATGTATTTGTTTTATATGTCCTAACAGGAATTGAGTTCTTTCCCTGTTTTCTCCCTAGCTTTATGACTATTAATGCATGTTCTATGCATTACTCTGTTAACAGAACACCTATCCAAAAATCCCCAGACCAAATAATTCCTAAAATGTGTGACTAGTCTGTAACCCATTTGCCCCTGCTGTGGAGGAGTAGAGGGCAGCTGGACACGGCGATGCCTGGCATCACTGCTCCTGGCAGCGGGGAGCATCTGCCTGTCAGAGGAAGGTGGAGTGACATGGAGATGCACACGGGAGTGGTGGTATTAGTTCAGAGCAAGGGTCCATCAAACTCTACCTCTTCTGTCTCCAGGAGCAGCCCTGTGCAGACACCTCGAGAATAAGAAGAGAGCAGGTATAAGTGGTAGGCTCAGTTGCAGTGTCCCAGTCTGCTATTGTCTTGCAGGAGAAAAGATGGGAAAGTACAAAGATTAAAATTTTTTAAAAGTTCAGCAATTAACACCTTCCATTTAACAATCTCATTAAAGGAGACAGGTTTTCACAGGAGTTCAAATACCATGTATGTATTTACTCTGCTTACATATACATTCCATAAAAAGGTGTGCCTATCTTTTTCTCCAGGCACTCTTTGAGAAATGTCAAAAGTGCAATTATACAAATAGACTACTTGGGACCCTCTGTTCACCTAGTAATTAACATAAATCATAATCTGGCAACAAACCTTATTTCTAGTCTTTATCGTCTCCCACCAGCACAGTTAAATGGCCAGACATCCAAATTGTTGAGCTGTTAGTGACTCTCCACTTGAAAGAAAAAATTTTTTTCTACGGATATATGTCTATACAAGAAAAATTTCTGAATATTACTCAGGAATCAGCTGTGGTTTAGTCTTACCCTTTCTTTATGTTGGTGATGTCAGTGTCAGTTAATGAGTGTGTTTAGCATTAATTTGTAGTATGTTTAGCATCTGCTACAGAGAAAAAGTTGCAAAGAATTAACAAAAGAAACCCAGTGTCAGGAATTTAGTACTAGTGCAAATGAGCAATATGAGAAAATCCTGAAGAATTCTACCAGATACTGCAGTGGGGCATGCCATGAAATACATTTTAATGTAATTGACATTGAAATAATTGACACTATTCCTGAAACAGGAAAATGCAAGTAACAGAAGGAGCCAGTGTGATATCCTCAGGACTTCTTCAAAAGTGAAATGTATTAGGGGTAAGGAGAGGAACTGAAAGCAGAAGACATAGAACAAAGGTTAAACTCAAGACTTATAGAAAAAGGACAAAAGTCATAAAACATACATGCAGGATCATCTACTTCCAGTAAAGAGGACTAGAGAAAGAAAGGCTTTAAAAAGATCTTTGTACAAAAGTGTTAATAAAATTGGAAAGTCACTGATATATATAAACTAGAAAGGAGTAAGAATCCGAGGAACTATACATTCATCAAAACATTTTTTTAAAATCATTCTTTAATTTTTTTCCTTATTTCTTAACAGAGCCACAGTAAAAACTGTATGTTAAGTGACTGTGAGACAACACCCGAATCACTTGAACATGTGAAAATAATCAGATCTGGATGAGATGCATTTTATAATCATGAAAGATTTGACTAGCTACTCTTTTTTAAATATTAGGATACTAGAACTAGATGAACTGATTTGCAAGTTTAATAGTTGTAGATTCTAAGTTTGTATTATTTCTTTGCAACATTCAAAGATAAGACAAAGGGTAATGGCTTTAACCTGAAAGGGAATAGATTTAAATTAGATATTAGGAAGACTTTCTTTTTCCTGTGCGGGTGGTGAGGCAGTGGCCCAGGTTGCCCAGAGAAGCTGTGGATGCTCCATCCCTGGAGGGGTTCAAGGCCAGGCTGGATGAGGCTTTGGGCAACCTGGGCTAGTGGGAGGTGTCCCTGCCCATGGCAGGGGGTGGGACTGGATGATTTCTAAGGTCCCTTCCAACCCAAACCATTCTGTGATTCTATGAATTTGTGTGCGTTTGGGAAAATGCTTGTACGTTTTGGTACAAATTCAATACCTGTTAAAGCATAGCTTCATATTTGTATTTTGTGTTCACTAATGCAAACTTCATTATGTTAGTCCTTCTGTAGTACCTTTTGGCAGTAGACCTCTGAACAATTTACAAAAGAGGTAAATAATAATATCCTTCAGGAAACTGATGAACAAAGAAATGCAATAACTTCTCCAAAATTACTTTGGAAGTATCATGGTGTGTTTAGCATTTTACAATTATTCTTTCAAACAGTAAAATCAATGGTTTGGGTAGCAGACCGAGTGATTTAAATAAAAAAATAGGTGATAGAAGAAACAAGACATTCATACAGAAACCATTATCTGAAGACAATTTGCCAAAAGCTTTTAGGCCATTCTTGCAAAATAAGGATGCATTTAAAAAAATGAGATTCCTGTAAAGAATTTCAATAAGATCCTCTTCAAACTTGAACCTGATTCTTGAGGGAAGAGGAGAAGAAAGGGAGAATCTGTTGGAGAATTTGGTTGATTTTATTACAATAATTGTTGAATCTGTATTTCCAGTTCTTAGGACTTCAGGGGGGAGAACAAGTCTAGCTCTGGTCACATCAAGACAAATGAAACAAGCTCAGGAGGTTCCTCCACCACTATAGTCTGAAAACAGGATCCACCCTGAATATTGGATGTGGTGTCTGTACTAGGAAGAAGCATGAACAATTCTGCTACAGCAGTGAAAATAGGATTGTTTGTGTGTGTGAAATATGTAAAACTGGTGCAGTTATTAAGAGATAGATATTTACTGCAGTGCATTTATTTTTCAGGCTCATGAGTAGCTCTCTGATTTCAGGCTTTATGAAAGAGATGTCTAGGGGATTTTTTTTCAAAGTAAACATACAAGTAGCAGGATAAAACAAAGAAAAGTTTAGGTGATTAAATAAAGTTCCAGCACTTCTTACTTGCTCAAAATATTTGCAGCAAGTTCTATGAAGTAGAAAATGAAGGGAATGTACCGTGCAATTTTTCTTTAGCCTTTTTGCAATGCAACAGGGCAATCGATACAAATCTTTGCAGTAATCATATATTGATTTTCCTAGAATATAACTCCATTTAAAGCATTTTTATCCCCAGGAGTGAAAGCGTTGGAGGCTATCAAAGGAGGAAGTAGCTTTCCTTGACCCCATCTGCAGTTCACATTGATTAACAGAGGCTAGGTAAAATAAATAAATATGTGTGAGAGAGAAGAAAGAAAAAAGAGTCACAGAAAGGTTAATACTGGCTGGGGAGAAACATAATTATAGTGCATTAGGGTTTTTGTAAAATTATTAGGTCAGGATAAGCTAACAAGTGACTTGGAGAAGGTGGATTCTTCATTAAGTCAGAGTTGAGTATTCCAATACCTATTTTTCACTGACTGTGCTGCAAATTCAAGTAATGGGGAGCTTTCTAATGGTCCACCCATGTGCACATGCAGGTGTCAGGGTAGCAAAATTGAGTGGAAACCGGTAGGTTTTCACTTTACCCTGTAAAGGAAGGTCTGTTATTATATACTGAGTCTGGGACAAATTCACAGTGAGTGCGCAGGGGTGGCATTGTCATGTAAAAATGCCCTTGCTGTAGATAGTTTTAAATGCTGCAGAAACATCATCATTTATTTTATTTATTATTGGATGTTATGATGAATTATAAATAATGTAAGATATTCTTTTAATATCATTTTAGTAACTCTGAAGCAATTCAATTCTCCTACTGTAATATATTCAAGACAATTTTGAGTTTTTATCCACTTGTTTCATTCACGGGACGTACACAGTGGGTGCCATCACAGCTCAGGCAAGGGTTACGTTACTGCTCCTACACGAAATGTTAAACCAAGATGATGCAATAAGCAGAGGCCATATGCCATAATTTTTGGAGGCAAATTTTTCCTCAAAGACAGGGATATTTGGATTTCCTGATTGATCCTAGATGCCCTGAAAGTCCCTACAGCCCATCCTTTGCAGCTTTCAGCTCTGTCATTTCAGTCTGGCAGTTTTACCACCTCTGCTGTCATTTCCTTCTGTGATTTCCTGGCTCTTGTCCTCCTTTTCCGATGTTTTTGTGGCTGAAGCTAGGTTCTCCTAGATCAGCCTTTATTAAATTAAAAGGTGCATGTAGCCTCATTATCCTTCTTGGTGTGGTGTAGGTGATACTGTTTATTTTACCAGCAACTTCAGAGCTTTTTTGCTTCAGGCAAAGCAAGTGCTACACATTGTCAGATAAAGTACCTTATCTGTCAGCAGCGCTCTTGTGCATTAATCATAATTCAATAGGTTTACTAATCAAGATTTGGGATGAATGTTTTGATAGAGTGATCAGACTTGTCTAATCTATCATTACTTGACAGTTGCTTTAGGCAGAGTGCTACACTTGGCATTAGTATCTGGTTTGGATCAGCCCCGCCAGTAGGTAGCACCAGTTATTGCAGCAATGGACTTCGGCATAGATACTCATTGTAGTTCTTTCTCAGTTTCAAGAGAGACTGGAGTGAAGCTGAGATCAGGCAGCGCCCACCTATCCTGTAACACATATCAAAAAAATTTTGAACCAGGAGTTCACTTTGTAATTTTCACAAATAACAAAAGTACTTAGAGCTTGTTGACGAATCTGAGACGTGATTTATGGCAGCATATGCAAACATTGCTCACAACTGAAAGGGTCACTGGACTAGAAAGGAGATAAACTTAATATATTGTTAAGTGTTGCTAATTATGAATCCAGTCACGTCTGATGTCGCTAAAATTTGTTCTCTATTTTGCCCAGTTAAACATTCTTGGGGGTAATTTACAGCATAGCTTGCAGCAATTTGCTCAATTTGAAAGCATAAATGAAAGCTTTCATTGTATATTGACATATTTTTCTTGTTAAGCAATGTTTAAAGTACTGATACAAGGTGCTGTAATAGTGGGTTAGACTGCAAGTGCAAGTTTGGTACATTGTAGTCAATAATGCATTAGTGTGGGAAAATGAAGAAGAGAATTGATGTATCTTTTTCTTTAACATGGGTGGAGCCTTGTCTCCATGTAGAAGAAGAAAACCTTCAACCATCCATGGCTAAATATAGATCTTCATTCCCGTTTCATTTAATTTTAGGGTATGTGTCAGTAGTGTGAACACAATATATGTGTGTGGGCTGTTACCTTCGTCATCAACTCAACTCATATTCTTTCTGTCGTGGTAATCTTCTGGTACTTGTGATTTTTGGGATTAGATAGCATTTACTTGTTAGTGTGATGAGAAGTCCACTGTGGACTGTCCTCTGTCCGGTCGGTCGTTATAGGTGATGCTTGTTCTTGTGCAGCAGGTTACTGTGAGTATTATGGAACATTTACATTCTGTGGAAGCCCTTAACACAGAGCTAAAACCAATCCCCTGCCAGCAGGATGTAAACTCTCTGCCTGTGAACAGTTTCTCTCTTAGTCATTTGAAAATTTGAAATACATTAGGTAAAAGAAGAAGCCAAAAAGTACCAGTTCTCATATAGATATTCACCCCCTAAGCCCAGAAAACAAAACTATTCAGGTGTAACATGTTATAGAGCAGAATCAGTGTCCAAATGCTTTACTGTTCCAGTTGTGAAGGAGTTGACTACAGTGTAATGGCAACTTGCAGTGGTAATATTTTGGTAACAACAAGATGGGATAGGAAATAGACCCTCATTGAGTGATGAGCTTAGAAGACAGTGGTATAAATATTTGTGTTCACTTGAGGTTAAATAAGCAGTCATAATGCTAGCTCTTTGTGGCCGTGCTTTGGTTGTTTTCGTGCAGTTATCTATGAGCTCAGGAGCTCACTAACTTCCAGTATGCCTGCAGAGATGCTTGCTGAAGGCCTAATGCAAATAATTATTGTAAACTGCTCTGAAGTAAGGATGCCAGTAGCACTACAAGAGTATCAGTAGGTGAACTGTGTCAGAGTCAAATGCTCATCCACCTTTATTTAATCAACTGCAGACAGCGAGGACAGTAACTCCTCTCAGTAATGACCGATGAGATACTTTCCTGGTTAACTTCATCACAAGTGAAATGCCTTCAGCATCTGCTGCATGGCAGAGAGAACTTGAGATTTTGTGTGCCATCCGGTAATGCAACACTGATCAGTAAAAAACAAACAAACAAAACCAACCAAACAAATTGGTAAGTGCAAAGAGAAATGTACTTCTAATTTTACCTTGTGGGACATTTAGCACAGCCTGGCAAGTTGGAAAAAAACACACCACCTGTTTATGATTTTTGTTTTAAAAATAATTTTTGGGTTTTTGCCAGTAACTACTCTGCTAAAAGCCAAAGTGAATATTATTTGTACTCACTGCTCATAAAATACCATAGGCCTGTTTCTATGGAGTGATGAGAATTACATTGACTTTGCCACCACAGGATTCCTTCTAATATCCTGTCAACAGTCTTATGCCCTGCATTTACTGCTGTGCTCAAATCCCATCTCTCCATAACATTTAAAAGGAATAATGAAAGGGCATCCTTTCCAGTATCAAGCTACTCCATCGTTTCATTTGTGCACTGAACTGCTGTTGATTACTTTGCAAGTTCCCTCTACTTGGTAAACTGGGCAAGATTTTTCTATCCAAATTTAGATGAGGAAAGCTTTTTGATGATCAGTGAAGTACTGTGTATGTAAAGTGGTTCATTACATTTCCTTGGTTCATCAAATTCTGCAAGTTGAAAATCCCATTCTGGGGTTCTCCACTCACTCAAAACCCGACTGCCTTGACAGCCACCTTTGGCTTCATTTTCTTCTTGGTACAGTCTAGCATGGCACGCAGGAGTGCCTTGCTCATATGTGAGATGGGTGATGGTCCTGCATGCTTACTACACTAACGTGAGATTAACATAGATCAGAGGTTTGAGGGAGACACTAAGAGTAGGCAGCCTTCACATACTTAATTCATCTGGATTTTTTTTCCCTTTTGCTAGTTAACGTATCAAACTAATAAATGGCAATGAGTCCTGTTTTGTTTTTTTTTCTTTAGAATGCTAATAAATGTATTTGAGTTGACAGTTTTATAATAGTGAGGAGGTAAAAAATGTTCTTGGTAAAAAGATGCTCCGTGTGAATACTTGTATGCATTTCTGTTCACATGGTCATATATATAACACCTGTGTGATCCCCCGGGCAATTCAGTTACTCATTTTTCCTGCCAATTTGCTTGCTTCATTTTGATCTATGTTTGCTATCATTTGTCAACTGACACCTTTAGCGTGTTTTCACATCAGTTGTTGTGAGAACATGAACGCTGGTAATTATATCAGTACTGCCCCATTGCAGGAGGACAGGTTTTTAACAGTTATTTAACAGTTTTTTAACAGTTATTAATTTGTGATTTTCATGTGTTGCAGAATTGCTGATTGCTTGTCCATTTTTCTCATTGCAGATTGTAGGCAGTAACTACAACTCCTTCATTAAGTGCACATCCTCGTGGCTTCACTACTGGTGCTTAGTGGTTGGGTGTTTTCCCCAGTTGATGTGTCTTGCCTCCCCTCACAGAGGCATCAAAAACCTAAAGAACAGTTCCAGTTTCTTGTGCCCTAGTTAGTTTTCCCCTTCCTTAGCTTAGAACAGAATGCCCTGGAGTCTGTGCATGCACATAACCACCACCACTGCGTTGACAGATTTCCATGAAAGACCTTTATCATGACTTACTGGGATTCCTTAAGGGCTTCGTGCAAATATTCTTTGTAGTGTGAGGCATTCCTTATCATTTCTGCCTCGTTCTCATTACCACGACACTTCTGCCATCTGGATCCAGCTGCAGGTTGTTCTTTCTTTCTGTGAGGGCAGTCTTCCTCTAGCACTCTCTTCTGCAAAGGACCATAGGCCAGATCTAGGTGGTAATTGTTGCCATTCATATACAGCTTTGCACAAACAGCGTGTCCCAGAAGTCTCTTTGCCAAAGTTAATTTTGATTTTAGTCAACTGATTCACCTAGTTTTCTTCCCCAAACCTCATGCTTTGGCAATGGAGGCATCTGATGCAAGGAGTAACTTGGCTTTCTGTGTACGTGGGACTGAACATTTCACCCTGCTGTTGTCTTTTTATTAAGACAAAGCTCTAAACACATCATGAAACAAGCCAGAAACTCACTGGAACAGAATCATGTCGTCTTAACAGGAAAGCATTTCATACCTGTGACCAGTAGGTGAAGCTCCATAACCCAAGTCTTAAATAAAACAAGAATTGTTCCCGTAGCGTTAAACAGTGCTACTGCTTTAAAAGACGATTACCCCAAAGGGCTTATTACCACAATTTTCCAAGTCTTTAATTTATGACGTGCTCTATATTTTACTACCTTTCCCCGATTTTAGTTGCCTCAGCCCCACTTTTGAGTGCTGAAAGGTCAAAAGGTACACTGCAAAGGCTGTGAGCATAAAGGCGCAACAAGTGCTAAAATGTTTAGACTATTTGAAATCAAGGAGTAAAATATAAAGCTGTTCATTTCTGAAATGCTTGTGCCTGTTTTAGAATCCAGCGTAAAGCCTCTTTAAATGTTAGAGTGCATAATTAACATTTAGCATTTTATCTGCATAAATGTCTAGAGCAGGATTTACTGGGAGTTCAATATGGGTACTATAGCAAAAGATCTGTCAGGCCTTCAATCTGGAATCTAAATGTGTGGGGTGTGGCTTTTTGGTTTTATTTTTGGTTTGCCTTTTTTTTTAACTATTTTTTTTTCTTAGTGTGTCAACTGCTAATAAAATCTTTCCATTGATTTTAATGGGAGGTACACAAGAAAAAAAAAATCGGGAAATGTCACCATTTTATTTGGCAGATTAAAAAAAAAAAGGCACTTTCCTTTTTTTTTTTTCCCCCCCAAAAGGTCTGTGGTTTTACAGAGTCACTGATAGGCCAAGAGCGGTGCGAGCTTGGTGTTTAGTGTATGAATTGCTGTGAGTAAAATGTTTCACAGTTCCGAGTCATAATAAGTACTGGACTATGTTGTGGTGGATCAAAGAGTCATCCTTAGCGTTATCACTCAATGCTAATACAAGCTGTGTTAACTCTTTCCTGGAAAGAGTATGCTTACATCCTTTATCAATAACATATGATCTTGATGAAGACCTGTGATAATACATTACATTATAATTCTTAAAAACGCGTTTCACTTTAATTATTTGTCATAATAAGCATTTGTTGGAAGAGAGCTGAAGAATACTCTTCTCAAAGTCCAGCGGATTTATCTTAGTTCTGAGATACTTGGTGAACAGCAACAGGAGCCAGCCCAGGCATGTTTTTAGCTCTTGGGAAGCATTTCAGTCAAAGAGCTTTTTATTTCGCATGTGAAGTTTTTGTTTAAGAAGCATCACTTTTTTCTGGCAGTTGCATGTATGAGTTTAATTTTTGTGATTAAAATACTTTGATTAATTTGTTCCATTTGACTGAAAATGTCAACAACATTGATTGCATTTAGACCTTTTGCAGTCTAAAATAAGTGGTAAATGTTTTTGTAAATTAATGCATCTGTTGTTAAGTGAACATACAAATGTGAAAGAAAGCAGAGTTAATTTGTTTTCTTCCCCCATTGACCTCCGTGCTAATATCGACGGTCACTTTGTAGCGTGAGTCACGAACTATCTAGGAGCTTTAAGTCTGGAAAACCATGCTGGCATTCTAGTGTGATCTTTTTCAATAAGTGTTTGGCTTGGGAATGTTTCTCAGCTTCCACGCGCAACATCCCTTCCTCAAAATCCCCTCCAAGGAGAAGTTGTTTTAAATCATAGTTTCATGTGGTTTAGTTGCCTTTGCAGTCCCTGGATGCGTTAGCAGGGTGGGGCAGAAGTGGAATAATTACCTAATGTTATCATATAGAATGTAAAGAACCAGACTAGGAAATGCTGTGATTCTTCTTTTCTAAATCCTAGTCCTTACAAAAGCAGAACAGGAGAAAAAATAAGGCAGCTATTGCTATGGTAAATAATTTGAGAAATATCCATAATTATCCTTTATCCATTTCATCGATTTCATGCAAAGTCATGGCTTTTGTGTGTTTTTAGTAAGGTTGGATGGGTCTCATAAGAAATTAATATGCTTTGGAAGATGTCCAAAACTTAGATTATGCTTTTCCTTTTTTTTTTTTTTTTTTTTTAATACTAGTTAATAATTATTCTATAGTTAAAATAGGTAGCAGTTGAGTCTTGATTAGGGTAGGATAAATCAGAACAAATATTAATAACTTGCTTGTGTTCTGCATGGGCAAAACTACAAGTCAATAATAAAATATTGTTAATCAGTGGATTGATTTGGCCATAAAGCAGTTGTATATTGATGCAACTAAAGCATTAAATTTGAACATTGTCATCTCTGGGTGTGTCAGATCTGAAGGACACATTGCAAGCTATGAATTCTTTAGTATTGATAGTAATCAGAGAAGAGGATTTTTAAAGGAGATATCCACCCTCTACAGAATGGAAAGGGTAAAAAGTTCTCTAATTAATATGATGCAAGATGATCAAAGCAGATCATCAAAGTATGCAGTAGCTACTGTACCAGCCATATCTCTGCTAATGGCTCTTGCTGTCTGCCTGTCACTGAACTGGAGGGAGAGGGAGGGGAAAAGTAGTTCAGAGGACAAAGTAACGTGGGGTGAGATTATTTTCCCAGACACATTCATGATATTTGACTCCTGGGTTGCCTCTGAAACCATAGGTTGGAGTATGATGCTGTAATTTTAGATGTGTGGCTTTTACTGAGCTAGAAGTTGTAGTTTAGGAGATACACTGAGGTCCAGGTTTCATTTTCCGGGAGGTAGTACTTGGCATAATGTTTGGTGCATTGATATTAGCCGTGCTTTGATTCAGAACCAAAAGCTTTCAGTCATTGTGAACAGTTGATCTTTTCCTCTTAGCAGCGAGTTTTCATCAAGTGATCTTTTATGATGAAGAAATTGAACTGAGATTAGAGGACTAATTTTTAATTTCAAAATGAAAGGACATCTGAGCTTGGGCACAAGGGAAGATGTCTTCTCTTTGCCCCTTTAGCACCTCTCAAATTCATTGGAATATGTTTATTAGTTCTCTGAAGACTGAAAAGGCTTTGAATTGTCAGTGGCACATGTACTCACACACAGAAATCTGAGAGAAACTGAAAGTTGTTTTTTTTTGTTTTTGACTGGCACTTGCAAGACATCAGCCAAGTAAAATGCAGTATGTGATGCAGTATGTAGCTGTGAACAATTTCCTCCTCCTTTTTTTGTGTTCATATTTTATTTACTATATCTTGCTCTCAGTGCTCCAAATAATCTTAAAATAAATCTGATCCTATTTGATAAGAAGACCAACAGTTTCTTCTCCTCTGCTCTCTTCCAATCAAATCGAATATCTTATCAACCTAAAACTAATCAGAGCGAGTCTCTTGACAATTCCACACAGCCATTACCTGGCTTTGCCCGGAATGCTTCCTCAACTCTTAGGGAAAAGGGAATGCCAGAGAAGTGAAAAAAATGCCAATAGTCTGGCTTCAAAGAAAGAGATCTCGCTCACTCACCAGTGTTGCTTCTCTTGGGCATTTCTTCTGTGCACAGTTGCAGCAGTTGCTACTGTGGGCGGATGGAAAAAGAGAGAAAGGGCATTTGGACAGGTCATTTCCCCCAAGTTTTAGAAAATTACAGGACAAACTGCATTTCAAAATGTACTTAGAAGACAGCAGTAAATAAAAATTTCCATTGCGAAGCTTTGCAATGTTTAGAGAACCATCACTTAGCAAACAACTTGCGCGCTGGCTGCCATTTCCAAATAGACCTGATATAGATAGGAAACATTATGGACCTGTCATTGCCATGTTTTCTGTGGTAAATGAAGTAATCATTCAGCAGAAAAGAAAACCAAACAAAAGCAGGTGGTGTGGTGTCCATTGCTAGCTAGGAAACAATTATGAAGCATGCCAGAGCAGACTCAGTAAGCAGAAAAGTTCAGTGATACTGTAACTTGCTAATGTTGTATTTCATGGTTACACATCTCAAATCAAGTTGGAATAATTAAAGATTGAAAGACTTTATTTTTTTTTTTTACATCTATGTGCATTATAATAACATATAGAGCTCCATCTCTAACTGGGGTAACATTGTGTATGGTGATGAACAGATGCCTAAGTGCCTGAAATTAAATGAAATGGATGGCCCCTTCTGTAGTCGCAAACCGTAAAGAAAAGAGACAGAGACTTACTCAAGGCCATACGGTGAGTTCCTGACAATGCCAAGGTGAAGCGATACCATCTTGGGAATCTCGATCCAGAGCTCGCTGCCTACCTCCAATGCAGAGATGCTCCAGCTGCCCACAGGCCACCACTTGGGTTTTATGAGCTCTGAACATATTTGAATAGTACTGTGGAGGTAGGATGGAAATTCTTACATTGTTACTTTGATAAAATATAGCTCACTAAAAGACGAACTGAATGTGCAAAGTAGCCGTTTTATTCACGAGTGATTGTTTCCTCTTTGGGCTCTGTAAAAACAACGGCGAGGGCCGAGTGATTTGATCACCATTAAGTGCAGTAATTTGTCTGAAATTATCCTCTCATTATGATTCTGAAAACATGACAGAATAGGAAGAGGGGACAAGTTACACCTGCTTTTAATAACTCATTTTAACATTGACATGTGAAAGAAAAAATCTCCATTGGAGCTCAGAGGTTGAAAGCTATTTCATAGCACAAGGAAGCGACTTGTTTGCAGTGTTTCCTTACTACGAAATGTTTAAAGTGGCAGAAAATAAATTAATAAAACAGTGTGAAATAAATACAAATGTATTGAAGGGATTTGGAAGTAGCAATTTGTGAACAAGTCTGTATGAGGACAGAAGTGAGGCCTGGAGTATTTGTGTAGAAATTGTTCCTCTTAGGCTGCAAGCCGCTTTTAGGTCCACGTGCTTCTTTCATCCACCTGTACCAAGAAGTTTGTGCGCAGAGGAGGAGAGAAATGTGGCCCTTTATGATGAGTGAATTGAGAGCTCAAGTACACAAAACACTGTACTATTAGCACAGCCCAAGACCAAAGGTATTGCAAATTAATTGAGCAAATAAATTTGTGTACAGTTGGCACGTCTGTTCTTACATGAATCAGAAGGAAGAATTGGGCAGAGATCCTTTTAGGAAGAAAAGAAAAACATATGTTAGTTATTGTATTGAGAGGATGTTTTTATGAGAAAGGGGATGCTGCTTCATTAATAATTCTGACATGTCACACCAGTCCTGGTAGGTCTGATAGATTAAACATGAACCTCTCATTATTCAAGCAGCTGAAATGTATTGGCTGCTTTACTCACCTAATATTTATTCCTTGCACAGTATAACTGCAAAATTGACATCTTCTTTTAAAATTGTTTGGCTGTAATAAATATAAAACTTTCACCACTGATGTAAAGCATTGCTAGCTGGCATAATTTCCTATCCCTTTTTAATTATTCTTGACACTGTGGAGAAACATCTAATATAAATCTGTAATGTGCTCTGATGACAAACTACACGGTTGGAAGACCATGTAATCTCTCCACAATTAATTAAAGTGCACAGAGCTTTTTCTTTCCCTCTTTTTTTTTCCTTTTTTTTTTTTTTTTTTTTTCTTCACTCTACCCCCCCCAGCAACCAGATGCCACTGACTGGCTCAAATAACATTGCTGTCAACTGTAAAAAATTAAGATCCAAACCCGAAGAAAGGTACTTAAATAAAGAAACCAGATGCCAGGTTATTTTTTGGTATTATGGCATACATCTTGGTGGAAGGCACTATTGTTCAGCATCTGTAGCTTTACATACTTAATTACTCACGTAACTTAGCAAATCTGTCGGCAGTTTATTTCCACAAGTATCTGTCACTTCGGCAAATCCTTTATTAAAAATTGAGCGATGCCAATCGGTGTGAACAGTTCACCTGCACTCCTAGAGCAACTAAATTAAGGAGGATTTGGCTGCTCTTAGTTCAATGGGCATAGCCTTTTGGTTTTGAATGGGTGTGGATCTGCTGCAGAAGAGCTTCAGCTCCATGCTAGAAATGGTTAGCTATGCCGTTGGGCTCATAGGACACATGGAGTCGATCAAATGCAAATTAATAACAATTTTTAGGCAACATAAGAATGTTGTTATAACATTTCCTGACTGTAATAACACTGCCAATGGAAGACAGGTTAATAAAAGGTGTTTATTAAATTTTACTGTGCCACCATTTGACTTTTGGTGGTGAAGTCTATAGTCACAGGGAACTGCAGGTGCAGGTTAATTTGCAAGATAGCAACAAAAGTTCAGATACTTTAATTAAAGTTAACAAGAAAAAATTGCGTGAGCACACTCCAATTTTTCATTGACATTACAGTATGAAAAAATCACCTCAATGTTATTATTTAACATGGATATTTTATAGAAATGTTTGAAATATGTTAATGTATTTGCTGCTGTTTCTGTAAAAATAGAATAAAACAGATTATGTGCTAGTGTCAGTGGTTTTCCTGCCTACCTAGCAAGTGTATTTAGATCAAGAAAGTAAAATGGTTTGGGGTTACAGTTATTTGGAAAAACTCCACTCTGCTTTGTTATTTCTCAGTAAGGATTAGCTTTATTACTTAAAAAGATGTTTTCAAGCATCATAAATTACTGTTGTTGTTAGTTGGAGCTTTTTCTGGGTGGAATGTACAACTGTTGTGACAAGTAGAGAGTGAGTTTCTGTCTGCTGCGTGCGATGCAGCCTTGCCCTCGGTGCTGCCCTGCGCACAATACCGACCGTAGGGCAGACGTCATAACCTTGATCTCTTCAGGATTAGAAGCGTTGTGTAATAAGTATTTAGTCATGGAAATAATAATAAAGATATAACTTAACTATCTCGGTTGATTACGTACTGATGGTTTAGGATGCAGTGGAAGGTGTGTGGTTCTGGTGTGCTTTGGAGAGGTTTCATTTTGTGCAACAGCATCTGTGTTAGGGAACTGTTCTCCAGCTCACCAGCTTTCTGGTTCCCATTTCACTTTGTGCCACCGTTCACTCACTCCTCACGAATAACATAGGTCAATAGGTTTACTGTACATTTACTTACTGCATGGCATATTTCTTAAAATAAGTGTACTACTCCTGCTAGAGATGGTGGATTTTTTTTTTTCTCCTGCTACTAGACAGTTGGCACAACTAGATCCTAAACTATGCTGTACTTGTTAATGCTCTTGGAGAGAAAACAACTCCTTAGCAAAAAGCACTGACTCATCAGCTTTGTAAGCATTTGGATTGAGCGCACGATGTTTCCACTGAAACTCTTTAAAAATAGAGCCGTCAAAACTGCAGAGCAGTTCATAGATGGGGAATGTGGATGCAATGTGGTGGTTTAAATCCACATAAAACTGATGCAAACAACATATAAGCTTTTGTGTGATGATTATTTTTGCTGGTTTTTTTACATACTTTGTGTTCCATCAGGGGGTTTCGTGTCTTCTCAGTGATTACATTTTTTGACTCATTTTATCTGGGGTTATTTACAACATAATCGTGTTATTTCTACTTGCATTAGAGTTAAGGGATTTGAAAACTCTGTTAGGAACTGTGGATCAAATTGCACTATCAGGTACCTCCAAGAAATCCCGTTAGTTTCACCCATTTTAATGGGCTGTAACTGTGAGAGCACGTAGAGATCCATACGGGTGTGTTTACATGCAAGACACTCCTTGAACCCATTGGCAGGGCAGTGGCTCCCCTGGCAGAGCCCAGCGAGGCTGCCGCGGGCTGGCTCCCCTCCGCACGGCGCGGAGCTGGCTTTTCTCCCAAAAGACATCAGGAATAAAGCTAGGTGGCATAAAGCTTGTGTATGAAGAACATTCCAGTTTGGGCAAAATCAACATTCTGAGGGTACAGTAAGCGCCAGGGGATTTTGGTGACCACAAATGGTTAGGAACTGGGTTTTACATCTCGTCTGACCAATGGTTTATGACGCGCTGTGGTTTTTGCTTTGCTGTAACAACATGTTTTTTAGGCTGTTTAAAGTATTTGGCTTGCAACACCTCAGAGGCATGGGTTAGCTCGCAGTAATGCATACTTTGATGTGCCTTATTGTTAAATTATATAGTGCATACAATATTTCATTTTATTTAATACAAATCATTTTTATTTACTTAAAAGGAGCAAGCTGTCTTATTATATGTGTTTGGCTTAGAAACAAAGGAATTATATTCTTTTAAGAGGTGTTTTATGTTTTATGGTTACTGAGAGAATAAATGGCCTTTTAATAGGCATTTATATAAGTGGGATCCATGTCTCCACTTTATTATATATTTTCAAATAATTAAAAGTGCTGTACAAATGCCATACGATAGCCTTACAAAAAAGAGGGAAAGCCCATGTGGTTTAAGATGTCAGGGGAAAAAAAAATCATGTTTCTTGGGGAGGGGAGGAGGCGAGGCAGAAAGGTTTATTAGGGTAATTTAATTTCTACTGATGCTACAAACATGCATGGGATGAGGATGTGGGAGTTCAGATGTAGACGCTGCTGGTACTGTTCCCCATAGTGACCTGTTCTTCATTGAGACAGTCAATTGACACAGACGCCAGTGCATTTATTACCGAGTCTACTGTAAATGAGACTTTCAGGCTTGCCAGGGATAGATATTTTTCCTGTGTTCACCACTATCACACATCACATTTGAGGGAGAGGGCAAAGGAACTTTTAAAACAATAATATCAAACAACTTGGAAAAAAATGTTAAATATTACCATATGAAGAACTGATTAAATTTGTATGGTTTTCTTTCAGTAAAAATTGATATGTGATGAAACACAGTGCAGCTGGATAACTTGTTTTGGCTAACATTCCTGTGTTCTCTGATCTCTTTACCCAGCTATATATAAAAAAAGAAACCATATCAGCGTTCCTGTTCCTATTGTACAAGCTGTGACATAAATGCCCCCTTTTCATTTACCCCTTACTGTCTGGACTGTAAAAAACTTAACATGAGTTTGCCAGAAGATGTTTATCTGTACGTCATCTTCATATTCAGACCTACTCTCAAATATCGTTTTGGTAAGTTTACTCATTGCAGTTTTGATGCATTTAATTTGAAAAACTGCTGTACTTGGGTATTTACAGTTCAGCAATGCCAGGGAACCGGTGAGCAGACGCTGCTCGTTTCCTTTTTGGTGTTGCCCAGAGGCAAGTATGTTCTGATAGCTGGGAACTGAAGAGTAGGTCTCGTATTTAGAAGTTGTCTTGTTCTGTCCTTCGAACTCTATGGGGTCTTATAAACGGTCGTTAATTAGTGAAAATGCCACAATGTTTAGGGACCTCTTCCTGTTCTGTTGCAATACTGTTTTTATTTTTGTTTGTGTATATACACTGAGTTTATGATAGTGATATTTTTGGTGTTTTGAAGAAACTCAGGAGCAGTTTTTCTATGAGGATAACATTTTCAAACAGTCAACTCATTTTTAAAGAGCATAAAAACTCTGTCAAAGTCATAAACTTAGGCTTGTCACTATCAGAGGTGATTTTAAAATTTGTGTTCCTTATGAATATTCCTCAGTACCTGAAATGCAGGAGTATGAATTTAGGCTAGTTTGCTTATTTTAAATTCCTTTCTTCAGCCAAATGTCCTTATATTGCAGGCTTTTTGGCTGGCACAGGAAGATCAGACTTCCTGCTCATTGATGTAGATAGAATTTTTCTTTTATTTTGGGAGTGGCAGGGGGTTGCTACAAAGTTTAATTTTCCATTTTGTTAACTAAGAACATATGCCAAGGGTCTTGGACTCTCCGAAGTACTGACTGACATAAAATACAATGGCAATCCAGCATGGGCTGGGGCTGGAGAATCTTGGAAATTGTCCCACTAGATACTGGAAGGCTGCAGGTTTTTTTAACTGGGATAGATAGCCTGGGTAATTTGCTCCTCACTTTGGCACACTCTGTTTAATTGCAACTACAGCAGAGCAAAACCATCTGCTAAAGTGATCAAGGTCGGAGTTTTTGAGTTATGAACGTTAGAGAAAGTCATAGATACAGTTCTTCTTGTCATTCCTCGTGGTGGAACCCCACGGAGATCTACCCCATCCTTGGTAGATAGTGGTTGTCTCTGTTGTTTGATAAGTGCCAACCATGTGTTCCATCCTCCTGCCAGTCCTGCAGTACCGCAGCTGCTCGCACGCTGTGCTGCTTCTGCCGGCTCTGCTTGTCCGTGTTGTTCCTAACTCTTCCATATTTTTCAAGGGTGTTTGGTGCAACACTGGAAAATAGGAAAAAACCAGGAAAAGTTTCATGAGCGTTGTAGGCTCTGGTTAGGGACTGCACAAATTGGAACAGAGAGAGCTGGGAGGTTTTCCATAGTTTCTAACAAAGCTGTATTTTAGCCATTTTAGTCAGATTTTCTGTTTTTGCTTCTATCAGATAGAACATTTTTCTCTTATGAAAAGTTTATGCCTGTGGAATCCTTGGATTGTCAGTGGGGACTGCAAAAGCAATGATTCATCTGTTCTTGTGTTTGCCACCGTGCATCACTCTGTGATGGCTTCCAAACCATTCTTCATTCTCAAACACAAGCTTGCTCTGCAAACGTCTCCACAGATTTCCTTTTTTCCTGTTTAGAGTACTACACTTGTATGGAAAAGAGCACAACTTTCTTAAAAAAAAAAAATTCTATAAGCCCCCCAACAGAGAATTAAATAAGAATAGGGATTTAGATCCCTGCAAGAATTATCTAGATTAAAAAGCAAATATCTGCAGTTAATATACTATTAATACTCTAATTCTGCAGGAGCCCTTCCGTTCATATTAATTTAATTCTCAGTAAATTCTAATGAACTTTTATATTAAAATAGTTAATTTTTCTGCTTCAAGTGAGGAGGGGTTATTATTGTTTATTGAATGTCAGGACAGAAAAGATTGCAATGTAGCTTTATCCCCTGAACACTAACAGCAGAATTCTGACATTCTGGTGGTGTTCTCATCGTGTTTAGCCTTCCTGAACATGATAGTTATATAAGGATATTATCCCTCTTTTTTGTCACTGCTAGCAGTGCACAGTCATACCCGTATGGATTTTTTCATGCTCAGAGTTCATTCATACTGCGTAACTCAGAACAGAGCCTACCTTTCGTGTCCAAACCCTTAGTGTGGAAATGAAGGCTGATATTCTAAAAGCAGCAGTCAGTAACTTCTACTCTTTCAACAAAATTCTGATGCAATGGTAGGCATTTTCTGTATACATAGAGAAAGATCATGGCCTTTTATGCCCTTTAAAACTCGCTTGTTTCATTTTTCTATCTTATCGTTGCTACCATAGCACTCTTTCTGTTGGTATCGGTTATTGTCACATTTGTGCTGCCAACTTAACTTTCTAAGGTAAAGAGTATCTTAGTCATAAGAATATAAAAACTGCAGTGAAAGTTCAGGTGAAAGGTCCACCTAATTCAGAAATCCAATCTGAACTGTGCCCAGTTTTGAAAGCAGAGAAAGAGAGAGGATACTGGAACACAAAAACTGGTTTTCCACATCTGAACCTTACTGGACACTTATGTGAGGAAGATCTGGTATAGCTAAGTGGGAGCTAAATTTGTTGGAGTACAGTAGAACATTGTAAAAATAACTTAAAAGTTCACATGCAATTCTGTGCCCATAATTTAATTCACATGCGGGTGTATTAATTCTGATTTCAGCACAGCATGGTGTATGTGCTGTGTTCTGACTGACAGCCTAAAATTAGAACTTCAGTTTGTACAAATGAAAACAAACGATTTCATAGAGGTACAGAACTGAGTAAGGAATTATATGCATTCTGTGATACTTTTGTTCACACAAGAGGAATGCTGTATTTTTTTTTCTATAGTAAGGTTCACTCTTTAGATTTATAGGATAAATAATGAGCCTCATAAACTCAATAACTTTTGCAAGGCTCAATAGCTTTTTTCTGTAAGAGCATCGTCTGCTCTGTAAACAGTAGATTGTAAAAGAACAAAAAAAAAAATCTTCAGAATTACTGACACCCCCAAAATTACCTTCTGTTGTCCTAAAACCCAGCCAAGCAAAGTACTGTATGAATGTGTGTATGGGATGGTGTGTTTTCATTGGAAAAGAAAAGGCATTTACTTTGAAGAGTATTTTAGAATACCTTTTACATTTTTTCCTTTAAATAACGTCAGTCCGTAAGTATAATTCACTGGAAGGAACATATTTGAAGATGTTATATATGTGGTGCGTAACTTCTGAGAAGTGGCTACTGCCCCAGCTTTGTGGCTGCTACTTTTTTTTTTTCTAAAATACTGATTCTGACATGATACAGAGACAGCAGAAATGACCCAGAGAAGGTATGAATCAACTAGAACAAAGGAAAGCAAGTGCAAGGAAACAGTAAAAGAAGTTTTCTTCTATCAGATCAAGGTCTTGTCCATCTGCTCTTAATTTATCATCATGTGGATGTTGGATCTTTCGCTGCTGTTAGGCCACACAATGAATCAAATCCTGTTTCCTCATTTCCACCATTCTAAGTTATGGTCCTAGGAAATGTAATTCTGCAGTTTCTTCCCTCTCGTCATGACAGCTGGAGGAAAGCAGTGAGGTGAAGAGAGGAAGATGGCCATGTAGACCTTTCCCATGAAACCTGCCTTGGTCCCTGACTTTGGCCTGCAGAAGCATTGGTGTTTGTATGTCTGACAGCCTTTGGGTAAGGACACTCTGTGGCCATTGTGTGCTGTCTTTTTATTTGTATGCAACTGTGAAGAATTTGCCTTATTTCTGCTAAATACTATCCAATATTTTAATGGTATTTCTTAGAAATTAAGGTGAAAATGTTCTATGGCTGAATAAAAAAGAAAAGCCAGCTGTCTTGCTTCATGCGTTACTTGGCTCCTTCTTCCAACAAAGTCAAAATTGTATTAAAACCTCAGAGTATCCTTCTCAGATTTTATTTGATGATTTCAATATGCCCAATTTCTTTATTTAGATCTTGTTGAATTAAAAATATGTATAGTTGGGTGGGAATTTAAAATAAAATTTGGGTTCAAAAAGTCTCCAAACCAAGTTCACGGATCTGCTTGAAAATGAACTGCTTCTCACGAGGTGTGAGAGGAGTTTGGTACAAAGTGACAAATGTCTGGGTATTAGGTCTGCCGTAAAGGTAAGGAGCCCAGTTCTCTGCTCCGTTGTGTTCTCTAAATGTCTGTATATCAGGATATCAATTGCTGCAAAATTAAAGTGCTCACACTTCACTGTGCTGACTAGGCAACGTGCAAATAAAAACAGTGCAAACTTAAGCTATTCCTGGGATGGCAGAGCAAGAGAGGTTTTGGCAGATGCTGTTTAGATCTGGTTGGAGTGCCTGTGAATGGTGTGTGATTCCGCCAAGAGTATGTGATGCTTATGCTTGGTTTCAGCCTGTAATTACTTGATGAGGTGAATATCTGATATTTTTAGTTTCAACAAGGGTGTTTTAAAATATAGATAGCTTGATGGGCCAAATTCGGGGCCACGTGTCACTCCACAACCCAATCCCATTTGAAGGAAAATAAAGGCTGCACAACAAGAAAAGACTTTGAACTCTTGTGTTAGGTGTTGCAGTAAAGTATCAGCTAAATAAATTACCTTTATTTATTGTGTTGAATCTCTGTAGGAGACTTCCCTTCCCCAAAAAACGTGTTGAGAAGATGCAGTTGTCTCAACTCTCAGAAGAGCTTTCCAAATTAATTTTTAAAATTTAAGTCATTAATTTATTTATTACATTAAATTTATGTAAGCTGTTAAATGTAAATGCTTCACTTTCCAGGGGAACCTAAATCATCTGGACCTGGTGGTGTAACCCTCTCCCATTGGAATGGGAAGAGTTTACGGCAAGGCACGGCTCTCTCCCGCACACAGTCAGCACGCAGCCCCTTCTCTTACCCATCCTGGTGTGGGTTTTTCCATGAACACTTTTTGCTCTTTAGTTATTTGTTGTAATTATCAAGTTCATTTTTCTCTAATAGATGTGATTAAGTATATTTAGCACTGTGTAATGAGTTTTCTGCCTGGTTGCATTCTGGCTAATAAGGAATTCCTCTGAGTCTCTTCTGACAGCTGCTGTGGATCCCAGGTTTGCGCTGCCACAAGAGACCTCTTCCCTGAATTGCTAACATTAGAGAAATTAACTCGGTTAGACTAACCATAAAATCTGGGCTGAAATTTGATTACTGATAGATCTTGTGTTAGCTTTCAGCAGCACAAATACGGTGGTGTTCTCTTGCACAGAAAGACCCACGAAAAATAATCAGAATTCAAAAATACTTTTGCATTCACACATAGTGAATATGCAGAGTGCTTTGTGGAGGCTGTACTGGTGGAAAAACCTGATTGAAAATAATAGTAGCAATAATTGTTCAGTGTTATTGTTACGGTAGTCTCTCTTTTCGTTCTTACGATCCATCTGCTAACTTACCAGTCTGTGGACAATACTTTTGTTACCTCCTGTTATTGTACCAGCTCCCAAATTTGTGAGGCTGAAAATGATGGGGAAAATGGGTAATTGGTGATGCAGTGCTGTGGTGTAGTTGCTTAGCAACAGTCGCTGCAGCCTCTTCGCAGAGTCTCCGGAAGGGGGATACAGAGACAGGAAGATGAAATAAATACACTTTCGGCGGGGCTGACTTTGTAAGAGATGATAAAGGCCGTAAGTTATTTTTCTGCTAAGTGCCGGTGACTGTGGGAGAAGTCTTCTGTAAACAGACCCTGCGAAAAAGGAAAAAAACCAGAAACTGGTCACTTGACTTTATGATTTACTAGAACAGAATAAAAATATAGCAGTAGATATATTTTCTTGCTAATTGTGAGCCCGTGTTGTATTATGAGGTATTTTCTGCAGTGGTGCATAATCGTTACAGAAAATGCATCATCATAACCGTGTGTCTTCTATTTATCACTAGAATTGAGCACCAAATTCATGGAGAATAGGGATTGAAAATTAACGCCAAGTACCTCTGAAATTCCCTGCTGGTATGTTAATTACCTAAAGACTGTTCATAATAGGGTTAGTGATAATGTAATAATTATGGATGGGTCACAATTTTAAATTCTTTTGAGATCTGAACTACTCTGCGTTTAGCATCACCCAGTATTAATTGCTAGGAGCTATATTTCAATCCTGTGCTGTTTTATCCAGTGAAATATTTTGTGAAGACTCGTGTGATTGCTGAAGTATCACAGTGTTATTTTCAGCACCGTATATCCCACACCCCGGAGCCTTTGCAATTCTGCTGTGCTTGAAGCCTCTCTGTAGAGCGGGGTATCACACCTTGCTACATTATTTAGGACGAAATCTCAGCCTTTAGAGAGCATAAAATGCAAAAAGGAGTAGGAAGTAAGTTGATGCAGATGTATCCAGCTTGGTTAAGGGACTCTTATCTGCAGGAACCAGTGACACGCGGGGTTTTTCCCAGTGCTAGTTATTACTGCTGGTCAGCGCGGCTTTGACATTAGTGTTGGAGCACCTAGATAAGGTGGATATATAGGAACGAGGAACAGATAACATAAATGCAAACAAAGAAATTTAAACCTTTTGACCTCCTTTGTACTTATTTTTTTCGGAACTGATTCTTCAGCAGACGAGCAAAAAGAGGTTGCATTTCAGTGTGGTTCCTTTTGGGGAAAAATAGGTTTAGAAATTTAGAAAACAAGACCTAATTGTTTAGGAGTTTGTATTGCTTCGCTTTTACATTGATGTGTTTTGCAAATGATGCTGCACTCATCATAAGCCTGGCCCTAAAATTGATCATAAGACACTGCATATCATAAAAGCAAAGAGGTTTCGATCTCAGTGGGAGTCTGCTGGTTCATTTTTAGAAGGTCAGATTGATAGACAATATCTCACAGCCTAGATAGTGACTCTATCAAACTAATTCTTAAACACGTAGTCATACAATGAATTATTCCTGTCTTGGAAGTATGGTTTATGACCTTTGTGCCCCAGGTATTATTGCTGATTATTATCTGAGAATGGGTAGCAGTATGAGTTTTGTTTCGTTGGTTTTTGCATTGTGTGTTTTTTTTTAGTTTTAACTCAAGATGTTTTTTAAATAAATATATTTTATGAACCATTTAATGCAGCAGATTTCTGATCAAATAAATTTGTGTTATAGCATGGTAATAAAGAATCGCTCTTCACCTTTCTTTTCTCCTAGAGGTTATTGTTTAAACTAATATCTCCGGTTGTACAGATAAATATTTTTGTGACCTTTTGTTTTCTGTTTTTTTTTCACACTGATTTGCAGAAAAGTGTGAGCATTTTAGAATATTATAATTTATTTTGCAAAATCTTCACTTGCTAATTGCCAGCTTTTTAAAAACAAAATGGTAGAATTCTTCATGTGAGGCTGCATAAAAGATGGACCTATTTTGTATATAGAATATTGCCTGTCCTTTAGATCTATGTGTTTTGCTTATGGAATAAACCAAAGTAGGAGAGATAAACTAATATTTTGTATAAGCTCAGCCAGACAATACACATGATAAAGATGTTTCATCTTCTTATGTATGCAGAAAATATGAAAAATTGTAGTTTACACATATTTTCTCAATTCAAGTGTAAAATTGGGCCCCTAGATTGCCCTGGGCCACGGTGGTTGTGTTAAAGAAGCACTATTTACCTAGCAGCTGAGTGAAAAATGATCAGAATATTAGACTCATCTAGGCCACATTAAGGAGCCATTGCATTTCCCGACAATTTTATGCTATCTCAATATGAAAACAGAGCAATTTCAGCTCATATCAGGTTATGATCGGCAATTACAGTTGCATAATTCACCTAGTCGTCTCTTTTCAGGGCCTTTATTTTCCCTCTTGGTGACATTCCTGAGAAAGTGCCTGATAAAAATGTCATATATCATCCTGGCTTTAAAACTCGTAAGGGGGTAATCTGCTATGCCTTGCTGAGCCTATATTCATCACGAGATTTTTGACTTGGAGGGGTCATGACACTCATAATTTCCTTTTTGATATTGTCCTCACTAGATATGACAAGGGGCTGTAAAAGCTCGGTTGTATGCCGTGGTTAAGAGCCGTTCCAGTGGGGCTCATCACCAGCAATAACACTGCATTACTGTGGATTGTGCAGTAGTTGGCCGTTTCGAAGATAATTAGATTTGATGTCAACATTTCTTTATCACCTGCATCCTTTTGTGCATCTGCGTGTCAAGTTGTTATTTCCGGATTTATTAGCACCCTCACAGCTACTATCTATCTGTCAGCCTGTGTGGTGTTTGTGTTGACAGTTGTAAAGTTAATTACTAGTACTAATGAGCATCGGGCTTTTGGTGGACATGGCATTTTGGGCATTTAAAACTGTAATTAGATTTTTTTTTTTTCCTTTTCCTTTGTGCACAGCCACTGGAAAAATGCGTAAAAAGAAACCCAAACCAAGCATCCTGACCTCAAATCTCTATCTCCAATTTGGCATTGTTTCCAGTATCTCTAATTCAAAAAAACTCAAAAAAGGCAGCTTTGTTTGCGTCTTACTATTTTTGCTTCTCATCGTTAACGCCATGAATATTTGTTTTATTATGTCATCCAAATTGATCTTAAAAAAAAAAAAAAAGTTTTATTTTCAGATGACTTTATAAAAAGCATGTCCAGATAGTGTATCTATCAGTTGTTCCCTGTTCTGTGAAAGTATTTGTATTTCGGCATGCAGTCAATGTAAGTATTGTGTTTAAATATAAATTTGTAAGGACAGCAAAATTAGCCCATCTCCTGATCCCTCTCATTTCAATGTAGTAATGTTTTAAACCCAGGGAACACAGAGGCACTTATTGTTTATTATACTATCGTAAATCCAGAGTAATTTCTGTGAAGTGGGATTAACACAGATGTAACAGAAAGAAGAATTTTGATACTGATTTGCCTTGCGTACATGTTAAATTCCCTATCCTGTAAATCATATTACCAGATCTTTTATGTGATGTTCCAAGTAACATATAACTCATAGGATTTAGAATAATGGCACTTATATGTGACATATACTTTATGTAAGTATATTGTTTATTCTACTGCTGCAACTAGGAACCACTCCCTTGCTGCTGTTTCTATTTACTTTCTATTTATCATTATCTGCCATTCTGTTAAACAACTACCCTTCCCAGACATAAATCATCTGTAAAAATACTCTGGCTCAGAGAAAATTTCACCCTGGCACTGAAATGATGAGATAACCATTTTCATCTCTTGTTGAAGCATTGAGATTTATTGGGCTTTGATGGGCTACAGACCAGACATCATTCTCTGCTAAACAGACTCCCACTTGCATTTATTCTTATTGCATTTAGCAATTCAAAATGGAGCTCCCCAAGTCCCTGCAGAGCCCCTTCCCAGCCTAGGTGGGGCACGGGACATCAGTGTTATCGCTTTCTATTAGATAAGGAAGGGACACACACTGAAGCATGTGGTGATTCAGATGATTTTTTATTTCCGTTTAGCAGCGATGACAGAATGTCATAGTGAAATGACTTCAAAAGTCATTTTTCCCTCTGCCCTGGTTCTGCAGCCTTGTCCCTCGAGGGCACTTCCATTGTACAGTTATATTAATTCTGCTAACTTTCAGACTTCATTGCTGACAATGGGCCTTTTGGCTTTCTCAGACTATTACATTAAATTTCCCATCAAACCATGTCAGCCTCTGAGGTCAGAGATTCCGGGAGAAGCTTGAGATATTTTGCCTTTTGACTTCGTGGGCAGGTATTTCTAAATTGCTTTTAGGTTTGTTTTCCCAGTGTCAGAAATCATATTGAACCTGTCTGAAAACTCGGACAATAGCTGCTCATCAGGTGAAGGACGAACGGTCCGCAGGGCGGGGAGGGTGTGTGCGGACACCCAGACACGTGTTTGCTGGAACTCTCCTGTCCTCGGTCGCGCCGGTGTTAACGGGGATCAGCCACCCCTGGTCCAGCTGCGTCTCTCAAGGCAGTAGAGTTTGGCCATACATCTCACACACACACACGGTCGTTCTTTAAAGGTTCATCTTCTGAACACAAGGCTTTTGTTTTATCTCAGTGCACATTTGGTGTTAACTAGTGTTACTATTCCGCGTTTTGTTCAGCATCTTTATAAAAAAAGAGGTGTAATAGTCTTCAGTTCCCAGTTAGGGAAACTGAGGCACGGGGAGGGGAGCTGCTTCAGCGAGGTGGTGGAGGCACAGGAACGCAGGGACGCTCCTTCGTGGAGTCCTGCCAGCTGGCGTTGTCTGGAAACAGTTACCTTGAAGGCATTTCAAAGAGTTGAAGTACAGTGGGCTTAAACAAAGCAAAACTTATTTACATAGAACATGGTTCATGGAAGAATCATCGAAATCCTAGATTGTACTGTGTGACCATGAAATAGTTTTTAGATTATTGAGCAAGCTTTGCTGCTGAAGCATTCTTTTTTTATATAGTCATCAAGGTATTCTCTGCCTTCTCCAAATAACATAAATTGTTTTAACTTGGTGGATTTTTTTCTCCTTGGAATAATTTTACATTATGGGGGGGAAGGAGTATTTAAGCCAGCCCTCCTTGTTGAATAAGATTTTTAATTTATCACAGATTCACACCCAGTGTTGAACTGGATAAAATGTTATTTTAAAAAAAGGTGTTACTGCATGCAGAATGCAGTTAAGTAAAAAACACAACAAAATTATAGGAATTAAAAAACGGGCTTTGCATGATAAAAACACATCAAGAAATTAAGAGCTTGGATGGCATATAGAGTTCAACAAAATTCAGTATGTACAGCTATCTTAGCCGCTATTTTGAATTTGTAATCATGGTTTCTGTATTTAGAAAACAGGAATTTTGCGATGTTTTCTTCCCCTCAAACTCTATTATTTTAAAATAAAGCAGAGGAACAGACTTCTCAGAGAAAAATATTTCAGCCTGAAAACAACCTCTGCTCATTTTTTGTGGTAATTTTAAAGGACCAGGATTAGAACTGTCTTAATTCCTGACGGAGAATTAGATTAATGTAGGGGAATGCGTGTACACAATAACGGGTGGGTGGCAGGGCTGGGGAAAGATGAGCTTAGAAAGGCAGTGTCGATGTGTTACTACCTGCTTGCAGCCATAAGGCTGGGGAATCATTTGTGACACTCTGGGGACAATTTTGTCACCCTGGCAGTAATGCTGTTATGCACCAACTTGACACACAGGAAGAATCCATAAAGACAGATAAGTAACTGTGAAAGTGTCTGGGGATCAGCCTGAGTGCTACCACTCACCTGCAGTGACAAATAGATAGTCATGAAGGATTGGAAATCCTGCCCAGCGCAGAGATATGTCAGTCCAAAGCCAGGATACTGCACGGTTACACGGAGGCTGTAGTAAAAATACACATAAGGCGGGCGCACAGAAGAGCCCCCAGGCGTAAGTAGAAGGTTAACTTCAAAATATCTTAGCTCTTCTTTGTAGCATTTTTTTTTTTAGAAGAGCTCTTAATGTATTTCACAATTGAGCCAAATTCTTATATTAATGACACCTGGTTGGGTCAATTCCTGTGATTTTAGTTGAAATCAGTAAAGGTTAACATTGACGGAATGAAAATCAGAATTTAGCCAGTGTGATTTTTGTGGGAGCCAATGGGTCTGTTTCTAGGCGTTATTTTTTTTTGTAATTATTTTATACCAACAGAGGTCCCCATCTGCAAATCAAATGAAGAAACTTGTGACTTAACAAATACATTCTGCTTTTAAAAATCTTGTACTTTAGTTGCAGTCAGCTATAGGTGCTAAAAATCAGTACCAAACCCTTTGCTGCTTACTGTGTTCAAGGATGAGTTAATTCATGCTGCAAATGCATTTCTCTTTGTAAAAAAAAGAGTGACTGGCAGTTTTTAAAGTATTCCTTAGAAACTGAATGATAGTTTTAGTGCTTGCTTTGTTTGTTTGTTTAAGACAAAGGGATGTAACCTAACCTTGAAGAGCGCTTCTGAGTTCAGTCGCTCTTCATGACCTTCTTGTCATTATTCATATCTGATAACTTGAAGTTTATTTCTGAGGAAAGAAATGAGTTACAACCAAAAGTGGATGATGTGCTTGGGTTTTTATTTTGTTTAGTTTATAATCTCTATTTTCCCCCTTTCTTCTCAGTCTGGCCGCTGGCGTTCACTTTTAAGAAACCATCCTTTGGAGGCAATCTCTGAAGTCATTTTGATTCCTGGAACAGAGAACAAAAAGCTGCCACCCTTACATTTCCTCACATCCCACACGCTCAGGATTATTTTTTCCAAGTTTTTTTTTTGTTTTTCTTCCAAAGTGGAAGTTCATTGTTGTGTCCTCAATTCCTTTCCACACTGCCAGCTTCTGAATAACTTCTGCAGTGCGCTGGAACGGTGCCTGTTCCTTCCACCCAGATACCTTCACCAAGCTGGGAAGCAGCAGGGTGTGATGCACCTGATGCTCAGCCCCAGGTGCCAATCCCAGCTTCCTTGCTCAGCACTTACATCCATCATGTACAAACCCTATTTGAGTATTAATTTCATACTCTACTAGTTTATTTTCTATTCTTTGCCTCTTTGGCATAGTGTTGGGCAGAAGGTTTCTGGATTATGTGCGCAAGGTGGGACGTGGTGGTGCCTTTGGCCTCCTCCAGCCATGACCTGCCTCCGCTAACCTCCCCCTCAGCTGCTGTGACATGGACATTTTCTTTTCCTGAGGATGCCCTTCTCTGGAGGTCCTGAAGAACATGAGTTAGGGTTACCTCAGGAACCAGTCCCAGTAATGACAAGCCCCATAATGAGCTTTTGTGTAGTAAGACACGATGCTCATCATTACCAGCACTTTCAAGCTGTTTAGCAAATGTCTGGCTTGCTTCTCCATTGCCAGAGCTTATTTGAAGCACAGAGCAAACCCTAATAAAGATTTGAAATCTGCTTTCTGCCTTTCCCCTCGCTGTCTCAAGTTCCTCATCACAAAATGCTTTTTGGATTAAGTCAAACTATCTGTAGCCCCCAGGACCTTCCCCATTACATTGCTGTACTGCTTTAGCCTTTTCTGTTGGTTTTGTTCTTTTTTTTAATTTTTTATTTCTTTTGCCTGTCCCTTGCAGCACAGTCCCTGTTCAGACAAGCCTTCCGTTGCTGACAGGTCTCCTGTTGCTATCTACCAGCCTATATGAGTGAGTTCTTCTTGATCTGCTTGCTTCTCCGTGGCCAAGGTCATAACAAGCTTTGCTGTTGTCAAGAATAATCCGTAGCCATTTTAGCCCAGTAAAAGGGTTTTTTTCTGATTCTTTATGATTGTTACAGCACTTTAGGGAGTACTTGGGGAACAGTTTTACAGTTAAAAAAAAAGTCTCAGGAGAAAAACTAAGAGAGATATTTATAAATTAAGGTTAAATAAGCATCAGTTTATCTCACAAGTGTTAAAGATGTTGCCCTCCCCCAATCATTATTAACAAACATTTTTAGATTCTAAAAGACCATTTCTAATGTGTTTTCGGTTTCTATTTTTGAGCACATAGGGCTTGTTTTTCCATTGCAATTTTGAACAGTGAAAAACATTTTTGGAATCTAAAAGACCATTTCTAATGTGTTTTTGGTTTCTATTTTTGAGCACATAGGGTTTGTTTTTCCATTGCAATTTTGAACAGTGAAGCGTTTTTAAAGCAGAGAGGTTAAGATTCATGTGTTATTCAAGTCCAAGAATTTTTTGTTCAATAAAGATGCAGCAAATACTGTGAATTTTTTATAATAATTAGCAAAGCAGGATCTATAATTTTTTATTCAATAAAGATGCAGCAAATACTGTGAAATTTTTATAATAATTAGCAAAGCAGGATCTAACTCTTCCCATTTTACCATGTTTTTGCTGAGATACAATTATTTGAGCTAGTCAAAATTTAAGATCAAAAGCTTTTTCACCAAAAAATGCATTTTTAAATTTAAGAAGCTAAAGCTTTCCGTGGTAAATATCTCAGTTTTATTAAAAAAAAAATTGTTTAATTTCATATGAGTTTGATCTGAAGTATAATAGTTCAGGTTTCGGATTATTATAAAAAAATAATTTTGTGTGATTTGAAATTGTCTTCTGGAAGTGTAAACTCACATTTTGTTATGTTTTTTTAGCTTCTTGCCAAAAATAGTGTATCTTTGATGTATTTTGGACTTTCTAAGATAAAGCCATGCAATGTCGTGTAAAAAAAAAATGCCTGCTGAATACATTATAGGAGGTGTAGCCTCCCATAAGGGATGTCGACTATAGTGTGATTGTGAACGTCAGGCTCACCTGCCACAACTCCCGTCAAGCTGTATGTCACCATGACGAATACAGCTCAATATTTTACTGAGTAAAAACCAAGCGTTTCAGCTCAGTTCTGCAAATCGGAGCGAATGTTGCAATTTGGAATTATTTGGGCATTATTTGATTAAAAAATGCAATATATAAAAAAAGCCGTGGAAATTTCAAAATTTCCTCTGGCACAGAGGTTTGTGTTTTCACTCCGCTTGTGTGCAATATGCCATTGGCAAAGCAATTCTCTTCTATATCAATTGCTCTTGTTGGTTGAACTGAATACTAATGGAGGAGCTTTTATCTCATTCAAAACATATTAGTCAGAACCCAGAGAGCAAGAGGATACTGACAAAAGGTGTCTTGTATTGACAGCAAAACTTCTAGCTCTAGACCTCATCTCTCCCATTTCCATTCTAATCCTGGCTGAGTGGGGGAAGGAGAATACACTTATTTCCTGTCACTGCTTAGAGATATATATTTAAAATATTTGTTTCCCATTTTCCTTCTCTTTTTGTCGTGCCTTTACCCAGACGATATGTAATGACTGCAATTCTTGTGCTTTGAATGGTGCTGAAGTAGTTGTGCTTTACTGCCTCATGGATTTGGAAGATATTTTTTACACTTCTATGCTCTCTTCCGTACACTCATGGAAAAATTGAATTTAATGATTCAATGTATTAGAAATGTATTATAATATTCTTTAGAAAACTGGTAATGGGATATCTGTGTTTCTAATGGTCACGTTTCTTTTGAGAATGTTTGTTTTGCCTAGATGGTGTTTTAAGTTTGTGTCCATATCTTTCCCATGAAAATAATTTTGAAGCTATGTTGTCCTGTTGCTGCTTGACGTATAATCCATGCATGTATAAAATACCTGTGATATACAATACAAACATTTTTAAGAATGAATGACCTATGTTTTTAAAGGTATGTCTTCTTTGTGCACATTGGTGTAGTAGAAACCTTTTAGAGACTTTAGGAGGAGTGTTCTTGAATTGATCTTAGTTAACCCTACAGATTTTGCTAAATACATTTGACATTCAAGACTTACATTTTTGTACTGAGTGTTTGATGTTGCACAGCTAAAGCTGAACCTGCTTCTGCAATCTGAGGTCCAGCGCTATTTTACAGCCTACAAAATTAGTGTTTTGTTTAGTCAAGATCTTTTTACTAATGAAGTATGAATCTCATAATTAATACCTCTTCAGATTGGACTGGAAACAAGTAGAGTGATATAGACATTTGTCATCAGGAAATTGAAAATGATAGGTTTAGATAACCTGAAATGGAGTATGTGTGGTGATCACTACATCTCCCTTTAACTGTGATTATCATGCATTTTCTTGGTGATTGCAAGCAGATTACTTCTAGTTTTGTTGCATTTCCTTCTTTAAAATAAAAAAAGATACATCTTCTCCTTTTTAGAGAAGGCCCATGCTAAACTCGTAGGTCACAAGTGGCAAATGTAGCAGATTTTTTTGTAGAAACAGCTAATTTGATATGTCAGTTATTGAAGGCCTTTGTGGTAATAGTTCACGATTATAAAGTAGATATCTGTGGAAAGTTTCTGCTAAGAATGTCCGTGGAGAGCCAGGACTTGTAACTGTATTATAGCTGGGTATGACATTTCAATAAGTCAAGTGTTTCTTCATCAGGATGATAGCAAGTTAAAGTATTCTTCCATTGCACAGAAGTCCAGATACATGTAGAGGAAGTATAGGGATCCATCTGGCTGAGTATCCTTCTCCATCAGTGCCCACAGGCAGATGTAAAAATATAGGACAGTTATTTATGATATTTATTATATTGTTTATGATATTTATTCCCGCAAATGTCTTCCCTAATGGTTGTGCAGTTGCATTCTTCCCTTTCCTACCGGTCCTCGGCCTGGTACACCGTACAGTGTACTCTTTACTCGACCGTTACTCTAACCGAGGTCTGTGGTGTGGCTGGAATCATACAGGTGTAGGTAGGGGAAGGGCAGCGTGTGTGCAGCCATGGCCCTGATCATGGGATGGTGGAGTGGAAATTCTCTGGGAAGCACGGGGCAACAAGGAGTGGCTGAGATAAGGGGGAAAATGGGAAATTCTGGCATAGGGCCACCCTGCTGAAAATGCTGGTTAAATTTACAGCAGTGATCTTTTAGTAACTTAATTGTGGGAAATAAGCAGGCTCTTCCTCCTTCCAGTCACAAGAGGTTGAGTGTTCGCTTTAAGAACCTGTGACAAGTCCCCTCTTTTGTGGCACCATCAAAAGCCCCAGGAATGGGGGTCTGCTGTGACATCGGTGCCCCTTCAGCTGAGCCCCAGCGAGGAGTGCTTTGGCCTCATTGAGAACTTTTCCCATGGAATTCCCTCTGATTGCCTTATGTAGGTGCTAGAAACTCTCTGTTCTGTGGGAGTGATGGTATTGAGTGCTGTGTAGTACTGAAACCAAGACTATGTGATTTTGTCCAACGGGAGGGCATGGAAAGAGAGCTGGCTTTGTGGGTGTTTGGTTAGAGAGACCCATCATGTTCCCAACGAGGTAGAACATGGGGTGGCTGGAAATCCAGGAAGAGTGCTTTCTACTGGATAAGCAGCGTGGACAGAAGGAATTGTTTCGCAGGAATTATTGATAGGAATTGAAGTAACAAGACACCATACGCATTCTTCTGCAGAGAAGCCTCGGGTTGTGCACAAAAGGAGGAGAGTCACAGTGGTACTGGAAGGGCTCACAAAGGTCAAACCCGCAATTACAAACTGAATAGATTGTAAATAATGCACGTAGGTCACAGACATATCTCTTTTTCCTATGATTAATTATGCAAATCTGGTATTCTGTCTCAGGTCAGCCCTATGACCATAGAGCGTGTTCCTTTTTGTGGAAAATTTCGATGTTCTACTCCCTCCACCCAAAAAGGAGCTACTAGGAGAGTTTCAGAACTTCCAAACCGCATTTCTTGCTAATTTATTTCAAGCAAGATACATTTTATGGGCTTATCTTCTAATTCTTTTGATTAAAACACAAGCAGAACTCAGCCGACTTGAACAGGTTGAATGCCACATCTGTGCAGAAAGTATCAGCACACTTATTTACGGCTCAAAGAAACAGAGTCTAAATTAAAGCAGCTATTGCTATGGAGTGGATAAGCAGCCATTATGAATTATCCTTAATTATAGCGATTTCCTAAACTAATAAACCTGCTAAATCTTTATTGCAAAGGTTAGTTTACACAGCGCATATAAAATCCGCATGTGCTACGCATCAAGCACCAGCTGTCTGACAGTGTGTTGCTATTGCAGCGAGTGTTCACATAAATTTTATGTTGGTTATATTAACAGTCAGTCCATATCACTACCCACAGATGCCAGTAGACATAAAAATTGCTCTCCAGTGAGCCTAAATATCCCTAGAAGCTAGTTGTGTCTAATGTTCCATGTAGTATTTGTACGTGAAAGCAGCAGATTGAAAAGTTATTTACAGATGAATATTTCAATCCAGTTAGTTCATATTGGCCTACTTAGGCTTCTTTGCTGGTTTATTTGTATGCTAAATAATTCACTAAAGGTTCTTGTTTACTTTCAAAAGTAGTTTCTATGAAATGCAAGCAACAGAACCAACTTTAGGTGCTCAAAAGGCTAACCAGCCCTGTTTCAAATGCAGGTCAGCGCTGCAGACGGCATCCTGCAGATGGGCTGTCACTCACAGCTCTACCCTTTTAGTTGCTGGGGTTTTAAAGAATTTACTGAGAT
The DNA here is from genome assembly GCF_000699245.1 of Pterocles gutturalis. NCBI lineage: Eukaryota > Metazoa > Chordata > Aves > Pterocliformes > Pteroclidae > Pterocles > Pterocles gutturalis. The sequence continues at coordinate 201,869 of NW_010109846.1, forward strand.
TTGATGTTTTCATATATATTTTTGGCAAGAATGGGTTATTTTTTCTTAATCTATCCTTTTGTACGGACAAATGTGAAGTCCTTCAGGGTCTTCCTGTGAAGCAGACAGTGGTGGCAGCACGCGGCATGTTGTGGGCTGTGAGATGGATCCTTGATAGTGGGCAGGACTAGCAGGTGCAGCAGATATGGGATTCCTCCTGCTGTAGGATATAAATACGTTTTTGTATGAATTTCTGTGGTACACCATTGGCATACCATTAGTTGCATACTTGGGTTTCTTGATTAGTCAGAGCACTGGGCAAATTGAGCCACTGTCAGTTCCTTATGCTTGGTTTCTTGATTAGTCAGAGTACTGGGCAAATTGAGCCACTGTCAGTTCCTTTGCTGAGATCCAGGAACTTGGGAACTCTCCTAACACAGCACTGTCTAGATCACAGTGTTCATCTATGTGCCAACTTTTTATTTTATAATATTGATTTTATCATTTTTACTGTTTGCAGTAGGAGTTGCTTTATTGATATTTACTCAACCCCTCTTTGTGCGAACGCTGTAGAATACTTTGTTGCAAGTATTGACATCCATCTGCTGGTTGCTCCACCACCATCAGCTTATTTCACCCAAATGGTATTCAGATGCTGTAATTGTTTCTTCCTATTGATTTTAGATTGTGTTTATAACATCCTTGCGAAGACCACAGCACACATGCTGTGTCTGGCTGGAGTTTCAATTCAACCTTTTCAACAAGAATATGAATCACATATTAAAATTGCAATAACACAATATTTTAAGTCTAGATTTGCTTTGCAAAGATCTCTTAAGAAAGGTTGAGACCAGTCAGTTCTTGAGAGATTGTGAAGGAGTATCTTAACGCTTCCTGAAGAGTAGCTGGTTATTTTTGCAGGCATTCCGAGCTATTAATGAATATTCTCGCAAAATGCTAGAGAGGCTGTACTGTTAATGGTGACCTATTTTTGTACAGATGCATAGTTGTTCAGGCTTAGGTTCACAGAGACATTGAAGAGCCAGTTGTTCCATTGCCTGCATGTCCTGCCCTTTGTGAAATGAGGACTTTGGGGCACATTTCCTCTTCAGCAGTTGCTAGAGGTGGGTGTATAGTGCAAAACACCTTCTGCCAGCATTTCTTTAAAGAATGAGTGATTTCACTTGGTTTATGCTCAAGTCCTGTTCACTCT
>NW_010109846.1:203091-232050 GCF_000699245.1 Pterocles gutturalis
TTTTTATTAATAAGTTAACCTGCAAACACACCATGGAGGTACATGCCTTTAGTGGCATTCCCTGGAGAATATTGACTCTGAATGTAAAATCAAAATACTTGCTCTAGGAAATACCCAAGGATGAAGTAGAAGCCTATGATATCACCTAGTAAAATTAACCAGCAGAATACATATAGCTATTTACTTTTATCTATTAGATTTTTTTATTATTTTTTTTTAGCCAACAGCAGTAGACCATAATCCCATAATCTTTATCTTTAGTTTACATATCATTAGGAAACCTGACATAACCTTCTGAAAAATCAGAGTAAAGTAGGTGCTATAAAGTATAGGAAAATTTCTTCTCCTGTGCCACTAAAATGGGAGCTAACTGCAAATTGTTACTTGTTTGACTGGTGGTGGTGCATTTTGTACAGCAAATTCTGGTTAGAGAAGTAGATATCCATAGAAGATATCTTTTTGAGGAACTGAATAGGAGTTTTTAAAATGAATTTGCATTATATTTTTTGAAAACAGTGCTGCATTCTATTTAATAAAAGAAAGGTGGTAAAGTAAATACAATTAAATACAGAACCCCTAGGAAGGCTAATGGGGGTTTGCACCAAAAGTGTCTGGGCAGTTTTGAAAACTTCACTTGCACTAAGAAAAATAAAAATATTTCATAAACAGGCAAGAGTGTATGTTTATGTGGAGGGCAAGTTCATTCCACAGGGAATTAGTTTTCCCAAAAGGAGAGGTGTTGAACATTGTTAGTATTAAAATACAAAACCCAGCTACATTTGCCAAAATATCAGCAATCAAATTCTGTCTTCATGTGATTGCATCAAATAGAAGACTTGGCCCCTCGGTGTCAACCAATCAGCAGTACATCTACAACAGACAGGCAAGGAAAAAAGCCATTATGGGATATTAGTGTGTGTGTTGTGAGTCATCGGTATTTTGCAGAAGCTGTCCCCTTTGTCAGTGCTACCCTAGTTGCCGTAGAATGCACATATTTAAGGAAAATTTTTTATGTAATTTTTATATGTAAAAAAAAAAATCTGAATTCATTCCAACTTGTGTACAACTGAGAAGCACAAAGTTTATGAAAGGAGTTAAATTCCATGTTTTGTATTTTGATAAGAGAGTGTAAACCTTATGCAAGTCTACTAAATATTTGGAAAGCAACATTTTAAAATGGAGCAATTGTGGCATCTTCAGCCTGATTCTCAGCTTCCTGCTTCCTGAGGGTTTTTCCTGAATTCAGGGGAGGTTTCCTCTGTGCGAGGAGATCAGGACTGGGCTCCATCATCATCAGTTAATTGGGCAGATATGTGGCAATGGGAACATTTGAAAGAAGCGTGTGAATGAAGGCAGACAGGCATCCTGCAACAACTAATTCACCCACGTAGCACATCTTTGAACTGTCGAAGGCATACCTAAGTGTTTACATGCTACCAACAAGAGTAAATACTCTGAACAGAAGGAAGAGACAGAGTTGCTGTGAATAAAGAAAAAGATTACAAGACAGCCCATCTGCTAGAGAGTACCTGTCACTGCTAGTTACAAGCCGGAGGCAGCCCTACCTCGTAGCAACTAGAGACCAGTTTATTATTCAAACAGGAGAGAGCGAGAAGCTAACTTAGACCTCCACTTGCTGGCTGATATGGTGTCGAAACATCAGTTTCAGGGGATCTTGCAGACAGGATAGTGAGGATAAGTTGAGCCTAAACACTAACAAGAAAATAGCTGAAAGAATCTCCAGCTTCAGCCAAGCTAAATGGCTATCCGTGCTCGCAGCCGTGAAAGGGATTGAACACGCTGGCTGTTGGGTGTAGACGAGAATTCTGCCAAGGAAAGTACTACTGGCATCAGGGACGGGAATTATATTAACAGCTAATGTAATCTTGTTATCCCTAAGAATTCTGATTATAGTAGTTTAAAAAATAACAACCTGTTTGTCATTGTACTGTAAGGCTGACAAAGGCACTTTTAGAGGGCCTTAAATTAAGCCACTTCATTTTCTTTTCTCTTTTGTTTATCCATAGACATTATATAGTAGGTATTGGAATGCCTATTGTCTTTGAAATCCTATTGTTTATGCCTAGGGCCAGGTCAAGTTTCACTCCTTCCGTTAACATCCTCAAGGTCAGTTAGGTGGAGTGGTCACAGTCAGTTTTCACTGCTCTTATAATGTTTTTGTTTTATCTCGTATCCCTTGGAGAACAGACAAATTGGGTGCATACATGTAGCAGGCCATCTTGACATTGATTTTTGAAGGTTCATTAGATAAATGCTGACATCATAGATTGATGTCTCTTTAAAACAGTGCCTCGCACAGAACCATTGGGGGAATCAAAAATATCGACTTGCCATGTTTGTGCAGAAGGCCCACTGGAGATCTCCTGCATTAATGGATCCATCAATTTAGGTGTTCTTTAATTATTCTAATTGTACACCTTGAAGCTGGAAACCGACTTTATTAGGACCTCTGGCTAGGTAGCTGCACCTTTCACAGAGAAAAAATATCAGCGAATAATAGTGACTTTTGTCTACTTTGTCATCACTTCTTGAATTGTTGAGTAGTTCCTTTTTATTATTATTTTTGCTTTATTATGGGCTAATTTGCCTGTGTAACATGGTGGTAAAAATGAATAGGGATGCAGTGATGGGCCAACGCAGAGGCCAAGAAACTGTATAGTACTTTAGAGAAATACATGCTGGTAAAATAAAGTTGATGGTTTTGTTCATGTTTAACCCCTCACCCTGGTACCATCAATAGATTGAAGACATCATTTGTATCTGCAAGTGTTTGTTTAATTAAGACCTCCTAAAAATCTTTGCTATTGATTCATTCCATTATCTTATTGATTAACTGCACTGGATCATGTACTTGCTCTTTAGTGGAAGGCAACAGTTTCAGCCTGCTGTCATTTACCCGCAGATGTGAGCAGTAAGCAATGCTCAGCATCCATGTCTGCCAAAGTGTCTTGTGTTTTAATGAAGTACTGGCTGCAATTCCCTGTATTACATGAGGAAAGCCAGTCGTCTCCTGCTGGTGGTGTGACCAAGCATAAAGGTTTTCTTCCAGTTATTCATAAAGCAGCTGCTTACCCAGGAACGTTAGGAAGTTGTGCTTTGCATTTCTATGGTAAAATCTAGAGGCTTGAGTCAGAGCAGCAAATTAACACAGAGGCCCTGCATGTTTCATTTCCGTGCTTTTATGTTTTGGTTTTTTTCCATACTGGAAAGTAATGTAAAGCAGGATTGTTTTATAATATGATGTCATATTTGTACCTTGCAGCTTCACCTTGTGGATTTTGCTGCATGACCTAGTATTAATATATGTGTATATCTGATAAAAGCATCCCACCACTGCCTCTCTGAAGACTTTTCACAGGAAAATAATTCAGTAACAAGAATCTGACTGCTCAGGAATTGGAGTGTCTGGATGCATTTGTGCAGCCGCATGTGCCCTTGTTTGTCAGCTCTTTGTCATCTTTTTTTGTAGAGAAATATCCCTTCCTTATACCAGTGTGATAGCGATGTTGCATGTAGTACCTTATTTTACAATTACAGAAATGAGTTTCTGTGTTGGAAGTGGGAATCTGACAACTCAGACCTGCGGGGACCAGCTGCCACAAGGTCACACAAGTGTAATGTCCCCATCTGCATCCCCACCCTGAGGTAGGCTGGGTGATGGGTTTAGAGATGCTTATGCCACCTCTCAGATTTTTAGGGGCTACCACTAGCAGCAAGAAAGAGGTGGTGACTGACAGTAACATTATGGGTAAGTTTAAAGCAAAGGAAAAAACCTAGCCCAGCATTTTCTCCTCCTGTCCTGACATTTGAGTGACAATCCAGATTGGTCCAGAGTAACTGCCAATATTTCAGTGGAAAATTTTAGAACATTATGCATGCCATATTGAAGTGGTTCATAGGAAATAGGGCATGTATTCTTTATTTTCACATGCAGCTCTTTCTTGACATTTCCAACACACTATATGTACTGTGGGTGGTCTCCTGGTGAATGCCAGCGGGTTCTTTGTTGCCGTTGTGAAGGGAGGGCTCAGAAACTCTCCCATGACAAAATCGCTACTTTTGTCCTCCCTTTTTTTTATATAAAATGAAAACTTCACTTGGTCTGTTTTAAAATTCTAGCTCAATTGAGACTTTTGTGTTTGGTTAAGTTTATATATCTGCTGGCATGCTTTGTTAATTTAAGCCAAACCCTCAACTTTACCTTGGCAAAGACACTGATTTTGTTGGGTTCCCTGCGCCCTGTTAAATGAGGTAGTACCAAAACAACGTCCAAAGGACAAATGGCTGTGTTCTGATTACTTTTCACTGTCTTTGATGGCAGCAGTTAAGTCCTGACTCAGCCTTTATGATACCTTAGCGTGGCAATTTTGAATGCCTCGGGTTATTTATAACTGCATAACTGCTAAAATTAAATCACAAAGGGAAAGTTCTTTAAGTTCTTGTTCTTTAAGCTGTCTCTGAGAACATATCATACTTTTTTTTTTCTGAGTCCATTTATGTGCAAGTGGTAGGTTCTCCTGTTTGCTGTCATAAGTAATTGTAATATTTATGATATAGATATGTAATGTATCATGTATGAGAAGCTGCTAGCCAGCTTCTGGAATTGGGCAGGACAGGGTAGAAACAACTACCTTGTTGCTGGAATTGCCTTTGCTTCCCTTCCAGTCCAAAATCATTGATATCTTCTGTTTATTTAACCCCAATCACTGCATCACTTCAAGTTTGCTCATGTGGGAGATCCTGGGAATCTCTCAGGTGGCTGGTAATATCCTGAAGGGTTTGTCTCAGGGCAGACCTAGAGCCGAATTACGTATTTGGTGGGAAAATCAGAGCAGGAACACAAATATTTGCTTGACAGGTCTGTGGAAGACTTGAATGACTAAGGTGGCAGACTGCTCTGGATTTTAGCAGCAGACTGGGAGGGTGGGGAAGGATGGGACTTGTTCCTTAGTTTGATAGGGCTTGCTCAATTGCACAGTCTTGGCATCTATGTGATATTCATTCTGTTCCATGTCTGGCTTGGATTTTTTGCTTAGCTTCAGTCTGCTCCTTTACTTAGGTTCTGAGCACTTACTGTGATTAGAGAACAGAGCGAATACTCAGCCAGAAGGGGTTTTGTCCAGTTCTTTACCAGTAATTGAAATGATGGGAGAAAAGCTCAACATGTCTCTTCTTGTTTCATCTACAGATGGGCTGACTGGATGGGCCACTGTTTGGAAATTACAGTGCGGTGCAGTACATTCACTTAGGTAGTCGTACCCTAGATGGCTTTAAATTACCTGCAGTTGGGTGCTGGTGAAGCACAGCTATATAATGTTGGTCACCTTGGTGATGTCCCAGTTTACTTTGCAAGATCAAAGGCATCCACTGTGCTCACTGGTAGCTAAACCATTCAGTGTATGCAGGCTGGCTCAGGGATGCTTAGAGGAACACAATCACACCTTTGGACTGTGAATTAGGCTTTCTTAGTTTATGTTCACAGAAGTAAAGAAGAATATGGCTTCAGCATGTTTCTGGAAAACAGGCTGATTTTCTTTCTCACTGTTCTAATATCCAATTGCTTTGTGCTCTTCAGTAATTCACCTATAGCTCTACAGGAAAATGTAGATAGTAGTAATCAATAGTGATATAAAGGGCAGATGGGAGTCTCAGTAAAAGATGTCAACACTTGAGATATTTTCTATAGGGAAAAAAGTCAAATTCTTAAAAATTTACTGTAACCTTCAATTAAAAAGACACTTTAGCACAGGCTAGTGAAAGTAGTTTGTGTTTCCAAAATATATATGAGTTTTGAGAGGTCTTCTGGATATATTTAACTGAAATTTCCAAATGGAAGTTACTTGTTTTGAATACATTAAAATGAGATTTTTTTACAATTTGGAAATGGCTTTCTAAAATATCTTTGAAATGTTTAATAAAATGAAACTGACCTTTTCCACTAACTTTTATGGTTTCATTGAAAAAATCCTAGCTAAATTTATTGAAGATTTATTATTTATCATGGACCAAATCTTGCTTTCTGTACCTACATAAATAGTTAATGAAAGTGCTTCCAAGCATAAAGCATGAACTATTTGGACCAATGTTATAAAGTGCTTTGAGCTGGGAGAAATAGAAGCTGGAACATGGAAGTTACATTATAAGCAGAGTTATTTTTGTTCTGTAGAAAAACTTTTAATTGTCAAAGACTTTAAAAAGAAAGTCTTTTTCTTTTCCTTTTTGAATCCTACAAGAGTTAACTTCAACCCCCATTACTTATATTTTACTGCAGTTGTCAAAAACTCAATGCTGAGATATAAGCAGAGATCAATTGAACAATTAAAACCTCCAAATAAAATTTCATTAATTGTAAAACTGACCATGTCCCTGTGGAAAGGACTTATTTTTAAAGTTGAAATTTTGGTGCACAATGTCTTTACCACTTTACAGCTTGCTGACTGGAGTATACAAAAGTATTTCACAAAGCATGACATCTTGCTTTTTTATGGATGGTGAACTTACTACGTTCATATAATAGATATCTGGACTCATGTATCATTATGTAACATCAATTAAAATAGGTTATTTTAGAAGAAAATAACACTTGTAATTGCTGACACTGGCACAAGTGTCTGGAGTACTTTGAAACCTGAATAGAAGGAAAACACTCTGAAGTAAGGTCTGCATTAAAAAGCAATGGTAATCTAATATTTTGGGCCAGAAAATGTTATTGGGTTAATCTCACTTGCATATTAATGTAATTTCTCGAAAGGTTTGCTCTTTACCCTTTGAGATAGATTAATTCTGAACATGCTCCCTTTATAATACTGAACACTGTATCAAAGTGAATGGGAGCCTTGTCCAAATAAGAACAGCAGAGTAAGGCTGTGTGTGTTAATGTGAAGCATTGCAAACTGAAAGAAGTATATTTGGAAAAATTAAACTAAAGCTTCATGAAACATATACAGGAGAGCTTTCTCAATAGATGGGGACCACCGGTAGTAAATGTAATCAGGCAAAATGTGTCTAAGAACCTAAGTAACTGGGAAGTGATTCTATGCTGAGCCCTTGGTTGCTGTCAATATATTAGCAGATTCCAGGTTAATTTTCCTGTGGAATGCTGCAGAATAGGACTATCCTCAAATACATGCTTCACATCCACCCCTTCCTTGGCTTCCTGTATAACCCATACAATTCAAATGCAAACTCTGACTAACCTTGTAGCTAGCATGTTAGCCAAATACTTACATAGAAAACTTTTCTGCAAATAAGGTAGTCAGAATTTTCACTGGTGTGCGTAGGTTTTTGTTATTTTCTTGTGTTTGCTTATACTATTGGTGAACTTGGTCTTCCAGCAGAGAGTTTGGAAGGTCATTCCACACCAATGAGGAAAAAAGTGCACAATAGCACAATGTAAAAGTAAATAAACAAAAACCTCTGTGGAATTTCTGCTCCGTAAAACATTGTCTTCAACTTATTTTTTTTTTGCCCTCCATCTGAGCCCAGATGTATGCCCATTGGGATTTCGTGGAGGCTGTAGCAGGCTAAAGCAATCCCTGCTGTAATTGCTGGTACACACATGTTGGTTCTGTCCCTGTTGTCCTACAGACAGGAGTGTAGATTTTTCGGAGTCTTTGGGCAGGGCTAGCCCAGCAGCCTGCTGTAAATGGGAGATACTTCCTCTAGAAGAAGAATCCAAAGGTGTGGAAATGCATGTTGATTTTCACTCACCCCAAAAGACTGGACTATCTGTATTTTTCCCCTTGCAATTACTCCATCTCAGATGTCTTTTCACCTGGAAATGAAACAATGAGCAAACTTGTATTAATTGGTTTTGTTTCCTGACCACTTATTGCTAAAACACTGTAGTTTACTTTTAATCTTCTCTATACTTATACCAAATCCCTAGGGAGAAAGGAGCTGATTTATGTACAGCTTAGCCTGAAGCACTTGCGTCACTGTACAATTTTGTGTTGCTTGCTTAATAGACCACAAAAGTCAACATGTCTTTGGAAGAACAATTTGTGCTTAAAGTAGTCACAAATTCCAAGAGATCCTGTTAAGGCAGGATGTTGTGAGAAACCCAGGGTTGGAACAAAAACTCTTGTTTCCTAATTATAATGTTAATACTTGGGAAACCTTAAGCCGCTCTGTCTTGGTTTATGTTAATAAAGGTTTGATTTTTCATCTTTCTTTCTTGCCCATCCTGCTTTGGGAAGTTGGAAGTAAGTCAACGTTTTTGGCTGCAACATAAGAAAGTTTCAGTTGTCTATTATTATGGAAGCAGATGCGAGATTCCATCTCTGAAAGGAGACAGACAATCTGTCTTTAAAATATTTTTAATGAAACAAGGTCAAAAACTTTAGTTCACAGGTTTATAGAGCAAGTCATGCTGGAAGGGACTTCAGGAGTTCTCTAGGCCAGCCTCCTGCTTGAAGCATTATAATCGGTGAGGTCAGATCAGATTGCTCAGGGCTTTAACCAGTCACTTGAAAACCTTCAAGGATGGAGACTGCGCAGCTTCTTTGGGCAACCTGTTCCACTGCTTGGCTGTCCTCAGGGGAAGAAAGTTTCTTCTTATCTCTAGTCAGAATCTATTTTATTTCAGTTTGTATCTGTTCCTTCTAGACCTTCTCCTATGCAGCACTCTGAACAGCCTGGCTCTGACATTTTCTTGTGAACTTCCTTGTAGATAGCTACTAGGAAGTTGCTGTCGAGTCCCCTCAAAGCTGCTGCTTCTCCAGGCTGAGCAAGCCCCATGTCCTCAGTGTCTTCCCACTGGGCAGTGCTCCAGCCTCCAGCCATCCATCTCAGCAGCCCTCTGCTGAACTTGCTTCTGCTGATCAACAACTGCCTTGTATTGGAAGGTCTCAAACTGGACACAGTATCTAGAGGTGATATAAAATTGTTGAGTTTGCTTCCCTTAATACTGCAGGCTGTCTTTGCTGCCAACAGAAACTACTAGCTCATGCGCAGCTTGCTCTGCCAAGACCTTCTGGTCTTTTCACCGGAGCTATGCCCCAGACAGTCCTATAGCATTATTCCTTCCCACATGCAGGACTTTACATTTTCGTGAGGTTCTGTTGATCTGTTCCTCAAATCTGTATGGGAGCCCTGCCCTTGAGCGTATTGACTAGAAGTCATGTCCCCCCAGTTTGATGTCATCTACCAACTTGATGAGCATGCAGTCCTTTACCTGCTCCAGATCACTGATAAGGCCATTAAATGAGAGGTCTCACTATAAACCTCCCTGGTCCTTTGCTGGCTTACTGACATCCAGGTGGAGTGCAAACCATCAACCACTGTGCTCTGAGCCCTCAGTTGTCAAAGAGTTTTGTTTTATTTTTTTCACTTTTCTGGGTGTCCATTCAACCTGGGATGTTCTTTTTTCCTGCAATGGTTGTTTGTAGGTGCCTATATGAGACGAATTCTGCGTTTGGTCCAATGCACAAAACACTTGGTTGTTCAGTGTCTTAATTAGGTTCTATTGCAATTAAATAATTTATCTTACAGGAGCATAAAAGTGATGTATAGACATATTCATGCCAAGGTTTAACTAGCACTTTAAAGTTTTCATATTGGAAAGACTAAAATAATAGCAATTCTACAATGCATCCGTGCAGCTTGTAGCATGAGCTCACTTACAATAATCACTATGAAGAGCGTGCCAATGTATATTTTACATCAGTCTGGATTCAGTGTTCCACAGACCTGGAGTAGGAGTTTTGTTAGGTTCAGTTGTGAAGGGGTTTATTTAATATGAGAGATGAAACTTTTTTTTTTCCTTAAAATAGACATTAGTTGTACAAAAGAGGTATGGTATAGCATTGCTCATCTTGATCACTTTATTCATGTTAACTTCACTAATTTTCGTAGCATGTGGCGTGTAGTATATGCTCTTACAGAAGTGCGCACCGTGCGTTTACACAGGAAATTAAACACTGAGGCTAATAGAAGATTGATGAGAAGAAGCTCGTTGTCAGCATGTCATAGCATTACAAGCTGTATCACATTCGTGTGTCCAGCGTTGGGTTTAGAGGAAGCGCGTGAAAACCAATGTATGGTTGCCTGGTTTCTTCTTGAACTATCAAACACAAAGCCACACATGAGCAATTCTGAGAGATGAATATAAGCCCCCTGATAATATCCAGCTCTTGAGGAGTTCTGACAACCACCGATAAAGCCAGCTGATTTGTAGAATAACACATTGTCCATTCCTTCAGACAATTGAAATTACTGTCCTCACCTGGCCATATGGAAATGATTTCATTTTATTTCAGGAAAATCCATTTCTAATACCATAGAGATTTTTAACAGTTTCTGTTGCGATGGATAATTTTACTCATCTCAGACAGCAACTGGAGCTTCCAGCCTTCTCCTGTAGAAGTCATGAATGTTCTGTGTATGCATTCACATGGATATTACATACATGTTTCATTTCATGGGTTGCCAAACGTTCCAGGCCCACTTACGCAGGCTATATGGCTCTCTGGTAAGAGTCAGTAGTTCTGCTGAGATCCATGTCTGAAGATGAGTGCATGCTGAATGACTTTCAGTCAGAACCAGAGTATACAAAATTTTGTAGGATCGAGTTCACAGTTTATTGACGTGCAGGGTCAATAAGAGACTTAAGTATGCCTAAGTAAAATGTTTTGATTTTATTTTAATCTTGAATTTTCCATCAAAAACTCTTTCTGTAATTGTGCTTTCACTGTTCTTGAAGGAGAGAAGAAATATCAGCTTTTAAGACAGCATGACCGAGTATCTTAATGTCTAAATGTTCCCTGCAGCTTGTCTGTTCAGCTGTTTGTTATGGAAAATTTACATGTTACCATCTTGCTAGAAGATAGCAACCTGAACTGCAGTTAATCCGCTAGATTTTTGCTGTAATCGATGTTACTATCATGTATTGAAATGATAAGTGTATGGTTAATCTGGTTGACATTAACCCCTTTCTGCACATACATAATACCTTGTGATTGTTCTTAATGTGAATATGTAGGATTCTTCACAAGCATACCATATATTTGATGAAAATATTTTTTTTAAACCTACCTCGTGTCTTTTGGCTTTGCATTGTTTCTTTTCTGTTTTAGCGTGACCATCATGCAGGTTGATTTGAACATCCTACTTTGGAAGACTATCTTGTGTCAATTGAACTTCTTCATTAAATTTATACTATATTCATTTGCTCATTCTTCAGCAGAATGTGTATTTTGATGAATTTAGTGCTCTGATGTTTTCATTTTATTCCTAAATAGCAAATTTGTTCACTGATGATTACAAACCTAGTAATTGCTGGGTGTGTAGTGTCCGTTACCATTTCCTGCATTGGTCTCTCCTCCACTGTAAGGGAGAGTAGATTTGCTAATACAGAGAACTGTTTCCCAGCCGTTTTGTCTCTTGCAAGACAGTGATGTTTGCATGTAACATTTCTCCCGTCATTCCCGCAGTTTAGCAAGGATGTCTGATCAGCACAAGCTCAAAGTGTGTAGTGTTTCCAGTCCTCCTTTCCTGGTGAAAGTAAAGTGCTGAATGAAAACGCATACACAACAAACTCTTTGATGGATATAAAGTACAGCCAAGAACACTGGCTGGCAATTAAGAACAGGTTTGAGGGTCTGAAAAATTGAGAGAAGGTTAAGAAGAGTGAGTGGTAGGTAATTGGAGATAAAAACAGGTAAAGGATAATAACTGCAACAGTGCAGACAAGGCGTGGCAGTGTGTGCATACCATCCAAAAGGATGAAGACAGAAACCTTAATTGTAGAAGTTATATTTAAAGTCTAATTATAGAAAGACAAAAATGGTGCTTTAATGAGCTGCCTGATGCTGCGGTTATTACAGGTGAGCAAACCCCCACTATTTTATAGACAACTGAGCAAATAGTGAAGAAATTCAAGGGGCAGTGAAAGTGCTCAGGTACAACAACGCACCAAGTGTTGAAAATGTTTCTGCTGAGTTACTGAAAGTAGCAAAGGGTAAGTTTTGTTTGAAGACTGTAAGTGGAGGTATGCAGACTTCTAAAGGCATAATTTGGAGATCTAAAATAAATTTAAACAGATGAAAATTGGGTTGTAACTGAAAAAGGAAGGACATGTAGATACCACTGCATCCCAGTCCCTATTACAGCCCATAGGATTCTTTGTCCTAGAAGCATTAATTGCTAATAACAGCTTAAGGAGAAGAAAATAAGGCACGATCCAAGCAACAATATGTGTTTGCCTCTCATTTTTATCCAAAGGCACATTTTTGGGTGGACCAGAGAATGCTTGATGTACTCAAATGTAAGAAGGAAGTGTGGGGGGTTGGTAAAGAAGCAAGTGGATGGACATGAAAACAAGCATATTTGAGGCCAGAAGAGATGCCAAAAGGTCAAAGAGACCAGCTAAGTGTCTTTTGGGAGCTCATTCTTTTGGGGCTTGATTTTGTGCCAGCCAAAGAGAAGAGGGAGCAATCATAATTGAATGAGTCCTAAGATACGTAATATGAATTACAGCAATAGACAGAAGATACTGCTGACATAAAATGGAACAAATTATGAGTACAGCTGAGGACCTTTAGGGTTCATAGGGCCTCGCAGATCTTTTTTATTTCTGGTAATTCCTATAATAACAAGCAAAATTTTTATTATGGATCGTATATAGTAACTTTTTTCACCAACAATTAATTAAATCCATTATCTACATTATTACAAGATACGTGGATGGGGGAAATTTATAGAGGACTTTGTAGCAGGTATGACTTACTTGGTGATGCCAAGAATATGGGATCAAATTTGCAAGCAGTATCCTGCTCAAATTTCTCTTCTAGGCTGCTGTGCTCTAGCCCCTTGAAAGCTGCCTGTTATTTCCTACCCATTTGTTACAATATCCTGTTCTTGGCAATATGCCTGCTAGTTAAGGTTGCTTTCATTAATCAGCCATAAGTTAATTTCTTTGCAAGGAGAATCTCTGATCTCATTATGTTGTCTATAAGCTGAAGGCCTCAGGTACTTTTATTTTTTTTTTTTCACTTTGATATCACTGTAAAAAGATATTCTTAGGTTTAAGGACTGTGTCTCTCGGGACTGATTTGGTAGTCTTTGAAAAAATGACAGTTTGGGTGATCATAAAGCAATATTCACATACTTATTTACAAGTTATAAAATTCAGTGCCTGATGCAGCTGTGGAGTGTGGATCATGTGACATGCAATTCTGTTTCCAGGGGTTATGTGCATATTTTAGCTAATAGCTGACTCTCCTTGTTGTACACCTTTCTGATTTTTTTTTTTTTTTGTAGCAGCCAACATGTTTAAAAGTTTATATGCTGATCCATGACTCCTGTGTAGTACATTTGTGCTTTGAGCTGTTTCTTTTCAGAACAGGCTGATCACTTTTTTCTTTTTTTTTCTTTCTTCTTTTTTTTTTTAAAGATAGATGGCCATTAGCAGTACATGGGAACAACAGTCAAACTTGATATGTTGCATATATGATGAGTTTAATGTTTTTTTCCATTGCACTTCATTTCCCTAATGCTACCTGAGGTATTCTGAGACATGTGCATCCCTGTCTTCTGTCTTTCAGAGTTAACTTCAACTTGAGCAATAAAATCTGGGTGCTTTTTAGAGCATTAAATCTGGCGAGTGGAAATTTGTCAGGATGTCTTTCAGGACCACCAGGTGTATGTCAGAGAGTGGGAAAGTTGCTCCGCAGGTAACTCAAATCTCCGTGAGCAAGCCTAGTACATGAAGAAGCCATTTGTATCCCACTGAGTCCCATAATGTGGAGAACATTGCTGAGATTTACACAACTCCGATCTATGCAACTGATCAGATGGCTGCGGCGGGGCAGCAGCCGGATGACCTGAATCGCTGTCTCTCCAGAGGCTGTGGTACTGGGGGGGGGTTAGTTTTTTATTTCTTTTGGTTTTAGCTGGGTCAAAGCTACTGTGAAGGGTGCATTTTATTAAACTAGGCAGCTGGAAAGCGGGTAGGTGGAAGAGCTCAGGAAAGGAAGCCACGGTGCCTCCTGGGTACGGCGTGGAAACCCTGGGTCAAAGGGAATGGATCGGCGAAGGTCCTGGGTGGCTGGGACTTAGGGTTGCCCCAGTGCTTTTAGACAAAATTGTTGTCAATGGTATTGATTAGGTGTTCTGATAATCTAGCAAGCTTCCTGATGTGTTAAATTTCCTTCTTTCACGTGGCGCTAAGTGTGGAAGGAGGATATGTAACTGCAGGAGCAACTCTCAGTGGACACCACCGAAGTCTGACTGCTCGCCATCACTTGCGCTGCGCGTGCCAATTCCAGTTAGTCATTTGCCAGTCACTTGTAACACTTTCTAGTAATTCTATGTACCCCTACTAGTATACTATGTACTTCTAGACTTTTAATTTGTTTTTATCAGAAGAAATTGCACAGAAAGTTTTATTTTAATCAGACATAAAAGAATTAAATTTCTGCTCCACTTACACCATATATTCTTAACAGCGTCTGTTCAAACTCAAAAGTGGACAAAGAAAATGCGGACTCCATTACAGCAAAATTTTGTATTGAAAGCAATTTGTCAGAACAGGAGCAAAAGTAATATTTGAATTTAGAAGTTAATATTTTAAATGCATCTTGGAAGAAAATCTAACTTCACTTAAGCTTCTGGTTTCTTTGGCATCTTTGTTTAATAGTTGTTTTATGAACAAATTCTTACCATGGAAAATAATCCCAAGCTTTCAATCTACTTTAGCTTGTGCTTTGAAGCAGTTACAGTGTGAGAGGAAGGGTGTGATTATCAGGTCCTCTTCCTTTTTGTTGGTGTGCACACGTGTACATTAACAACTTCTTCCAGATTTCCCGTTTTCCGTTACTACGAGCACAGAAGAGCTGTTGCTGGAGACAAGATCAGATGTCACCGCTAGTTTAGTCTAAAGGGTCTGGTGTGATGTCCCACCTAATCACCAGTCCCTCCCTTGCTGCCGTAGTGGAGAGCGGCGGTAGGGCAGCCCGTGAGCCTTGCTGCAACCCACAAACAGTGCCCAAAATTCCTGTCAGTCAAAATAAGACCTATTACGGCGAGAAATGGGTTAATGATTGTACCTTTACTTCAGCAAATGTACAATAGAGAGGCAGATTAGTAGAGATGAAAAATTTATTGTGAAACTGCCACAGTATTATGAAAAACAAAATGATTTCATTGAGCAGTAGTTCTGTTACCATAATCCTAACGATAAACTCCGTTACAATAATAATAGGAGAAAAACTAATTGCAGCAAGGACAGGACAAATCTTTTTTAATCCTCGTTGTCATCTCAACTAAATCCAAACCTATTTGTTTTAACCTTTGCTGACAGAGTCACATGATGGACATAATTTCTTGTAATTTACCAGCAGTAGATCTAACCTTTCTTCATCAAATATTCATAAAGGCATGATTCTCAATGATTTTCTGTCTCTTTTCATATTTACAGCTTGTTGTCTTCTTCCTTTTTACTATAATTTGAACACAATTGAAGTCAGATGGAATTAAAGTTAAATTGCTTTGGTGGCTACAGTACCTGAAAGCAAAGAATAACTAATTGAAATTTCTTACAAGTGGAGATGATGCTGTACTCTGATGTGACTGCATTAAACGGTCCAAATGTCCTTGCCTTTTGAGGGAGGAAAAAAAAAAATAACCCAGATGAAATGGCATCAGTTCTTGTCACTTGCATGGCTGTTTAGAGTGTGTGTATGTCATGTATCTGCATAAAAACACACGTGGAATTGAAAGTATGTAGTTTTACTGGATCCTTGGATGATGTATTTGAGTTGTGAAAAGAAACTCTGTGGGCTTGATTCCTTATTTAGGTGTAAATAAGAATAACTGTTGAACTTGATTAAATTATGCTAGTGTAAAACTGGTATAAAAGGTTGAAGATAAATCAATTTGATTAAGGCAGTGTAGAACCGGTAGCAGACTTGGACTATGCATTATTTTCCATCTAAGAAGTTTAAATCTGAAATATAATTATATTCTAGCTGTAGAATGACCACACTTCCCAGTGGATTTTTTTAAAT
The DNA here is from genome assembly GCF_000699245.1 of Pterocles gutturalis. Lineage (NCBI taxonomy): Eukaryota > Metazoa > Chordata > Aves > Pterocliformes > Pteroclidae > Pterocles > Pterocles gutturalis. The sequence continues at coordinate 219,120 of NW_010109846.1, forward strand.
GAGGAAATAAAGCTCTTTTAATGCAAATGTAAGGTATAATGGCAATATTAAACAGAAATTCATACACTTAAAATATTATAATTTTGTGAATTAGCAAAAATATTTTAGACTGGTATATTTGAATTTAAGATGATTAGGTAATTGTTGTACACATTCTTTGCATCGTGCTGTGAACAGAAACTGTGCCTGGGAGTAGCTCTAATAGCCAATTTGGGATCACCTTGCTCATTCTCTCAGAATAGATGGTGGATAACAGAAATGATTTAAAATAAGCATAGCTTTAAAACGCAATGCTTTTTAAGTTAGCATAAAATGCATAGGCTTTTTTTTTTTTTTTAATGCAGTGCTTTTTAAGTAAACATAAAATGCGATGCTCAGTTTATCTTCATCGCTTTGTTGTGCAGTTCTGGGTGCACGCCAGCCAGTGACTGAGCTGTTAAGACTTTGCTTACCATTTTTCAGGTATGGCTGTCATCCTTTCTGTGAGCAATCCCCACTGTCTAATGCAATGAGCTGCTGAGAGCCGTCAGCTCCCATTTCCATCACTGAGAACTGAATGTTCAGCACCTTCTAGCATTCAATCTCTAGAGAACAGAGGGTTTTAGCAGCTCCTAAGTAGTGAGATATTGCTGCAAATTAATGAAGGAAATGTCTTAAAGACACATTTGTCATAACTTTTATTTTTGTAGAAAAGTGGAGAGGGTTCTGGTGTTTGTGCCAGGCTCCTGTATAGCACTGATCAGATGAGGATTCCTGATGAAAACCATTTGCTTCTTTCTGGTTGTCATCTATGAAGGAGTGGATGAAGAGGCATTAACTAATAGGGCACTTTCTGAACTTTGAAGGAAGTGTTTTTAATTCATTTCATGAGAGAATTACATTTCTGGAACTTTTGCAAGTATGCTAAGCACACCTGTAATCTACATTTCCTTTTGCTTTTCAGCGTGCTTTCTTCCTTGCCTATGGCACCCTTTGTAGGTTTGGGCTCGGGTTTGAAAGCGCATGCTCTGCTGTTACCAAACTAGGAGATAATTGAATGGTAAGAAGGAGGTCGTAGTAGGCTGATGGGAAGGAAGTTTGTCCAGTGGATTAGGCACCATGCGAAGATCGGTGAAGCGAATTCAGTTCCTGAGTAGTTCAAGCACTATTTCACATGCACTGAGAGCAGGGTGTTGGGTCGCCAGAAGGGAGACGCGAGGTGTTCGGATGGAGCAGTGATGAGGGCACGGAAAGTAGTTAAATATGCACTAGAAGCAGATGAGCTTACAGGTAATTACTATATACTGAAGCAGTTGATATGCTTTTATTACAATGTGAAGTCTTTGTTTTATATTTGGTATATTTAAAGTTAGGTGTGGAGGTTTAAAAGAATTTCTTAACTGAAACCAAATGAAATGCTATGGAGAAAAATGCAAGAAAGCTGTCTTGGAGATAGAACAAGTTTTTTAAAAGGAATAGAGAATTAAAGAAAGCTGTTACTTCATTTCAACTTTGCAGAGAATTAGAGCAAATAGTACATATGACTTCAGTTATTCTAGCCTTAGTCAAAGAAAAGCGCTTTCTATATCCATAGTAATAATGAAATTAAGGGGAATTATTCTTAATAAATTAAATATATGCATATTTGAAGATTTGTATTATAATTACTAATTCACAGAAATAAAATTTAGGAATTATCAAAACGAAAAGCTGTCTAAATTCTCCACTGGTTTTGGATAATGCTTACAATAAGTACAGAACGCTCACTTAGAATAAGTGCACTTATTTGTATATAATTAGAACTTTAAATTAATTGTGTAGCTCTTTTAATAAAACAATTTTGTAGTCATTTGTAAAACATCATTTTCTTTCAGGTGACAGCATTAAGCATTACAGAGAAAATGTTTATAAACTCCATAAGTCGTATAAATGGCATTTTCAGGTCTCTCCTAATATTGGTTCTTGTTGTCTGAACTCACAGCTCGGTTGTCTTTAGAGGTGTATCCAGCCGCGCATTTTAAAGTGGAGACAGCTTTAAAGAACAGAAAGACAAACAACTAAACATAACTACCATCCTCTCATCAGTTTTTGGTATGGAACTATGGTTTATTCCTTACATCTCAGAAGACTGTTAGATGAGATGTCCCAGGTCATAGTCAAATTTGGGGACAGATTCAGGAGTTACACAGAAAGCCCATACAAGGGTGAGTGTGCTCTCTCACCAGTATTCAGAATTTACTTCTTTCTTGCAAATCTAAAAAAAAAAAAAAAAAAGAAAAATCAGAAAATAAGGCACATCAATCTGGTCGTTGAGTGTGCCCATAACAAACAAACATAATCTCTTCAAAGGGCCTATGGCAGATACAGGAAGAACCTAGTCCTGTGCATTCACCAGTACGCGGGATGTAGTAAAGAGAATCTGAGACCAAATATTTATGTGGAAGAAATGGTTACAACCTAGAGATTTTTTTTTCCCCTCTCTTCTGTATCACCTTATTTTATGAGGTTCCCCTGGTCTACAAGTTTCGTATAACCTGTTGTTGCTGCAGTGAAACATTCCCCAGCATTCTAATGGAGCTGGTTACTCAAAAAAGTTATAGAAGGAAACTGTGCTGAATTCTCACGTATTTCATGTGATAGATGTAATTTGTTTATTGTAGTGAGATGATTATGTTTTAATAGGTCAAACTGCTTGCTCTTATGGGAATATGATGGAGGATTCTGTACAGGGAAAACACACGGTGTTCATAATTCCTGCACGTATTTGGAAGCATAGTTTCAGTCTATTTGTTTTCTAAAGAGAGTGCTTGGAAGTGTCTGGCCTCTGGTTACAGGTTATTTCCAAGAAAACATACTTCTGGTGATGTGTTCCTATCGCCTCATTTATGGCAGTCAAAAGGAAGAAGACAATTAAAAGTTACTATGCCACAGTTGCGCTCTTCTTTTGCAGACATGAGTCTTCACATAAACTTTGAGTTTAGACTGCCTTTGTATTTAGAGAATTTGTGATTATCAACATCATTACCGTGCTCATGGTAATTGCAGTAGACACTGTGCAGTGATTGAAACCAAGTGCTTCAGATGAATCTCAGACACTTCAGCTTGTATAACTGTGCATGTAAAAAGCGTGAACACCAAGTTAGCAGTCTGCTGAAAAACTTGACTTTCCATCAGTCCCTGGGCAAGGGCAGAATGTTATTGGGACTAATCAAGTTGGTCTGGTGGGTAGCCAGTGAGGCCTTACTGTGTCCCAGGTGACCGTGGTCCTGTAATGCGCTGTAAAGGACTGACTTTCTCCATTAGTAGTTTGTTTATGAGAGCTGGAAGGGTGACTTGTAATACAGCTGCTTTTTCCTGATTCTTCCGTAATGACATTTTGAACAAGCAGATGATGTCCTTTGATTCAGTGTGACCTTGTATGTTTTGGTGGTTCCAGGATGCTTTAAGAGAAACAAAGTAAATGAAATGACAATCATGCTGTTTTCTTTCATTCTCCTGGAGTATCCATTCCAATTAGAATGTAACATTTTACAGCAAGACGTATTACAAGGAATTTTTAAAGTCTTACTCAAAGTAAGCTCGTTAAAGAATGGTTGTGTAGAAGTTTGAGCATCATTGTATTTAGGATTTATATGTCAGTTGTTTTGACTTCTATCACAAGTTACTAAATTTCAGCCTGTGCTAGCTGGGTAACTGCATGGTTTCCAGGCAGGAATCTTTTCTTGATTTGAAGATGTCAGAAATGAAGAACATTCTGTTTCTTTAATAGTTTGTCCCAGTGTGTGATTGACTTCATTGTAAAAAACAGGCATATTTGAATTTCTCAGGGTTCTTTTTCAAATTCCAGCTTCCTCTGCTAGAGGAGAGAGCTCTTTCACACCAGCTTTTCTCCTTCAATCTATCAGTTTTAACTGTAATAAGTGAAGCAACTTGAGTTAATCATTATCGCATATTTTCCACCTGTCTCCACAGTCTCTTTTCTCTAGTCTCTTCAATGTACTTCTAAACAGCTCAAAACAAGGTTACCCCATGTTACTCTCGTATTTGTCTACCTAGTGAAATCCAGAAGGATTAGGTACTGTACTGGGAATTCATTTGGAGTTGTGCAGGGCAATATCTACATTGTTTTCAGATGTGGTGGTTTTGAGCTCACACTCACCAATTTGCCAGTCATCCTTCTCCCTGTCATTGCAGATAGTTCTATAACACGTTTGGTCCTGTCATTAAGTGACCTGGCAGGGCTAAGTCTGTCCACATGTTTTTTAACCATATCAGTCTCTGTGCTAGCTGTGAAAATTGCCAAGAAAAAACATACTGATTGGCAAGATTTATATGTTCGTATTATCTGTCGAATGAATCATGTACCAGCTTTTCTGTTGCCTTTTCTATATGCTACAGGGCCTGTAGACACCTGGATCACTCCATTTCTTTTGTCGTGATAGCAGCACTCTAACAGTCTTTATCATTTCCAGAATTCCAATCAACATTATTGGGCCACAGAGTTCTTCAGTCTGTTGTAAGTGAATAACAGAGCGTAGTGCCAGACATTATCTCTGAGAGGGGTGGCTGTATGCAAAGGTGGATGCTGTTCTTGTGTGTGTGTGTGTACTGGAGCAAGTTGAGAAAAAAATGGGTCTGGACACTGCTAAAAGCTTCCTGGCACAGCCCTAGCTGGCTGCTACCAAGAAGGTTTTCTACACTGATACAAGATTATTTGATTTCTAAAATCCAGAGACACTGAGAATAACACTCTTCTTTGTTTTCTAGTGAAAAATACAAAAGGCAGACTGGCAAACAAGATTTTTTAAACCCCAAAGTTTTCATAATGCAAAGGTGTTCTCTTGAAGCTATTCTAAATCTTCCAATTGGAAAGGTCACAAATATCTCTAGAAGTTTAAATTGTGAGACAAATGTAAATGAATAGTATTTTTCTGATATCTTGTCAGGAGGAAAGATAAAAGGGAAGAAGTGCATGGAGCAGTCCTCAAGGACTTGAACAGAACCTGTGGTTACAACATCATGTCACCCATGTTTCACTCTGGCTGGACGGACAAGCCAACATTAAGTGAACTGAGCCTGGTAAAGTCACTGAGGATTGGGAAAAGGAGATCAAATTGGTATCTGCTAACAGAAAGTAGCTAACCCAGGCCTGTCCCTGGGCAGGCAGCAGCTTTCCACATGCTCAATAGTGGTGAAATGCTGGAAAAGCTGAAGTGAGAGTGGAAAGGACAAATTCTGCAGGAGAAGGTCTAAGCAGATGGGCTTTTCATCTTGCTGAGGAATGTCCTTAAGCTCCCTCGATGCTCTTAGTGAGACTTCAATAACCAAGAGAGTGTGTGAAACTTCCCTGGAGAACTGCACGTATCCGAGAAATACAAACTACAAGTTAATAACTCCTCAGGAGTACTTAAGGAAGGAAAAAATAAGAAAGGACACCTCCTGTTTGCACCAAAAAGGGGAGGATCAGTAGCTATTGCAAACCCCTTAAACTTTACATTAATTCCTTGGCATTAGGACAGATTGGGCTAATAGCATCTCAGCAAAGAACAAGGTGAACATGTCTTTTGCATTTTAGATTAATATAATCACAATATTATCTGAAAAAGCAAACTAAGTAGGAGGGATGTTAGGTCTGTTGCATGCTCAGGGAAGTAGTGTTTCTTGTAACACAGGAAGATAAGAAGTTTCATCAGCAGTTCCTGGCTCAGCTGGCGAGCAATAAACTAGGAAAAAATGGAGTCTGAAATACAACATCCATAGACAAAACAAAACATATGGAAGGCCAAGACCATCCACTTTTCATGAAGTTTAAATAACTGTTCTTTAGCAGACAGAATGAAGGAAGGCAAAACAGTGGGTCTCTTGTGAGAGTAGTGAAATGGATACTTTTCATTACGTGTGTCTTGATTTCCCATGAATCTGCACAAAGTACGGAGGGAGGGACAGTTTATGGCACCTAACAAGAGATGGTTTCCATTTCCTTGGGCTCAAAAGATTACACCATTATCCACAGAATTTGAACTGGACAGGGTGGCTATTATGCAGGTTACTTGGCAGAAGTCCCTGAGAAGTGCTGCTAGTCCACTCTTGTAGTCCTGCACTGCTTCACGTAACACGGGGAAGATTCATGCCCATTGCACGATGAATTAGAGAGAACAGCTCTGATGTGATGTTTTAAGAGGAATTATATGACTATTATATGACAGAATAACAGGTCAATCAGCACAGCAGATGTCAGTTTCTCTCACTAACAAACTTTAGGTTTTGTAGCCATTTTACAGTAAAGAATTAGTCGAGAAAGCACATAAATGTTTGAGAGTGAATTTGAATTGTGCCTTGCAAATGCCAACAAAATAACGCATCTGAACTGCTTGTTGGCACCATATACTTTATTATCGTTAGAGTATTCCCTATGGCAATAACTTCATCCAAAAAGAATTTCAAGAGTAGTTGCATTATCTATTGAAAAGCAATTTTATACTTTCTGTTGAGGCAAGATAGTTTTCCGAATAACTCTGAAGTTTACTCCGAAGGCCATTTCAATCGTCCGTAGATCTTATGATACTATGTTACCTTCTTTCGTTTCAAATTCACAGCATAAGAAAGAAAAAGAATGACATAAATTGGATGTTAGAGGAGTTCTGAAGATAGACATCAGAAGAATTCAAGAGTAAGAAGAGAACTCAGCATTATTTGTTATTTTCCATCTGAAAGTAAAAAGAGAACAAAGCATCAAAAGCATCAGCAGTGAGAGATAGCTCAAAGCCAGGACTATATATCATAGCATATAAAACAAGTGAGTTGGCACCACTGAAAGGTCTAAAGTCTTAGTCTGTGGTTTAAAGGCATTGATATGGCAGTCAGATACATCCTTTACACCACGGAAAATAATATCAAGAGCTATATGCATTTGTTGCAATGGACGTTTTAGGTTTTACCCACTATAGTAGCATTTTGGGACTCACTTGGGTGAATAAGTCTTCATGGTGCTGAGAGAATTCAAGTCCACCGATAGAGTGTTATAGAAGTAGAGGAGAAGGCTATTGAGCATATTGTTGCTGTATCATTTTTATTTGTGCCTGGATGTACTGTAGCATTTCCTGGGTCATCCAGTCTATTCGCCTGCCAGCACTGGAATTTTTTTGTTGGTATATTTTTATAGTGATTTATCCATCACTGAATAAAGCAGCAACCATGGAGAAATTCTGCAGTGATTGAAATGTGATTAGTTACGTGAGGCTTTCTTTTTTTATTCCCAAACTTCTTTTTCCTCTTTTTGAGCCTCTATGTCTTTCTTGTATCTGTTTTCTCATTTCCCTCTTGCTTGTGTTTGGCCTCGTGTTGACCTAAAGGAAACTGTGTTTTAGTCCATAGGATTGCATTGCTCTTATAGTATTAGTTCCAATATATGTTATAAACATTCTGGTTGCAGGCTACAGCCGGGTGCACAACACAGGGAAGACAATGTAGTTCTGCAGCACAATAAACCTTTTTTTTTTTTCATTTGTTCCCTAAGCCACATAGGAGTTCAAGGCCATATCTCTTGATAGAAAATGTGGGGTAAGCTCCTCTTATATATGTGAGTATATATGTATCTATGTATATATAGAGAGATAAATACATGTACACATACATATTTATATCACAAGTTGCAGTGATAAGCAAGATCTTAATTTCACTCTGCAAACAGAGAGTTAGTCTTGTGGTTGTCTGTCTTTCCCATATGGTGCTTGCTGTCAGTCCATCAGCATTTCCTCTTGGCCAGTTAAACATGCAAATTCACCAAAATGGACCAACACTGCATTTTAGTAAGAGTCTGAGAGCAGCTAGACAGCATGGTTCCTGGGGCAGCATCTCCGTTTGGTGTCATCGCCCAAATAAACTTACATCACCAAAGGACTGCTCTGGGTGAAATCATACGCGGAGTCCTTCTCGCTCAGCAGTTCCTATCTGAGGTCTGTGGTTCCATTCTGCTCCCAGGCAGTGCCCCTTCTGTGTCACCCTTGCTTTGGTCCCGATGGAAGTTGTGGGATTTGGGGGATGGATTGTATCAGCAGCTTGCAGGAGTGATGCAGGAAATACTTTCGGTGAAAGGATTGCATCGCTTTGATGCTGAAAAGATGCAGCCCATTTCTGTCCAGTCTGGTTTAAGGATCAGGTAGGGTGATTACTGTTCAGTGCATTCAGTCATGTTTCTTTGGTTTTTTCTTTTCACGTATAACAAATAGGGATTTGTCCTACAGCCATTGATTTTTATTAATGTGAAAAGTTATCATATGGAAGAATGCATGCTCAGCCAGGAAAATGTTTAAGCTTTGTTGCAGAAGGGCAGAGGCTGCAAACACTGAAGTTCTTTGGAAAAAGGGATTGCTTCCTTTAAATGAGGGGGCTTTAAATCGGAGGGTCATCCTCCTGCAGTGTCATCTGAAACCATCCTACATTTACATTTTTCCTTGACTGTATGACATCAGCATAAAACGAGTGCAAAAGATAAAGTGGAGTGGTGAATGATGCCGGAAGCATCATTAACTTCTCAGGTGGCATTATTTTGGAAAATACAGTGTCTTTCTTAAAATGTGCTGTACGAGTGGCTCAGCCCCAAATCTTCCAGCAGCCTAATACAGGCAAGGGAGGGCATCTGTAGCCCCCTGGGAAGCAGGCTGTGGAGATTTCCTTTCCTCCTCTTTGTTGGTTTTTATTTCCATTTCCTTTTCCTCTCTGTTTCTCAGTCATTTAACGCCATTCTGCACAACAGAGGGGAGCATCTGGCCCCAAGTAAACACCCAATAAAATAAGTGGGGGAAGTTCACAGCTCCCTCGGTGCTATTGCGTCTGTCTGTCTGGTCATGGACTCAACAAGATAACCATGCATCAATTTACATTGTCCAGGCTATCTTCACAAGCAGAAGTGCTTGAAACCTTATTTTAATAGAAGCTTAGATTCTGGAGAATACTGTAAAATCTCTCCAAAGGCTCCGAATCAGCAATTCCATCTGTGTTTCTGCAAATGTAGAGGAACAATGCCCCAGCTGATTATGCAAACAGAATGAAAATAGTTATTTTAAAAGTGCATAAAATCAATACTTTGGGGAAAACAAGTCAGCTGTGTTTATACTCAGTGTAGAGCAGACATTTTGTTTCTTTGTCTGAAAAAATCATAGGAAAGCAAGGATTGCAAAAGAAATAAAACAGCCAATCGTACAGTGTAACAGAGGGGACTGGAATATCAGATGCCTCGGCAAAGGCTCGGAGCATTTTAAGTTCCTTTTGAGAGAATATAAATTATATTGAGGTTGATACATTTCTGCGTTGTTTGGAGTCAAAGCCAAATATTCTCAGCACAGAGGGAATAACTCACATCCTATTGCTCATCACAAAAAGCATATAACCAAATCCATGTCTGTGGTGCTGAAAATTTCCTCCTAAATGCTGTCTCTTTTGAACTGATGGGATTTTTTGCAAGTGTTGGTATGAAGGGCTGTGTATATAAATATGTACAAATGTGCTTCTCATGCAGTCAGGTTACATTGCTTGTATACACATGGTTCTAAAAACGGGAAACAAAAGCATCTGAGAAACAGGGCCAAAAGGGAGCAATTTGTAGACCTGTAGGTTAAATTGGATTAAACTTCATCTTTCAGCAAATGCTGTGTCATTTATTCAGTGTTTCTCTGGGGTATTTCCCTACCCCCTACGCTTTATAGAGAATAGTGATGTTTCTTAATTAAAAAATCAAACAAACATGGGATGGAGGCTGCCCCACACAGCCCTTCTCTTGTGAGAATAGGAGGCACACTGATTTTCTCATGGACAGTTTCTAGGTCTGTTGGACAGAGACCACAAGGGAGAGGAAAGGCTCAATCAGGGGAAGGCAAGTTTACATCACACACCCAATGCCAGCGCTGTTCTTGGTGCCTGCAGTGACATCTGCTAGGAATTCCCCTTTGGTAGGGTAGAGTTGGACATGGTGAGGAAGGCCATCAACAATATCATCACAAGTGTACAATCCCCACTCTGCAGCTGAAGATGCTGTGCAGCAAACCTTTATCCTTTCCCCTATTTTGTTAGCTAAATAGTTTAGAAAGGCTGAAATGTGTTTTTACAGATTTCAGTAAGTATTGTAGTGAAAAAAAATTTATTGAAAATTTATTTTAATTATTCTTCAGTTATGCACTCTGGAGGCCAGTGCTGAAGGATGGATTCTGCTGTAGGTTCCCTTTGCAGAAGTGCACGCAAGGATGGTGCTGGCTGTTTTCAGGCTATCCTGCTATGTCACTGGTGATGCTTCAGGATATTTTAGCAGTGTCCTCAGTTCCAAAGGAATGGCTGACTTGGGAGGTGCAATGCTCTTGGGTCAGTGGCTGTAAACTTGGGTTCTGTAGTAGGGGCCCAATGCAGCAGTGACACAAGTCGTTACTAACTGTTGAAAGAGGCAAACAGGAGAGATCTTCTAACATGCCGTCGTGTGTATTTGTACTTGCATATTTGTACAGCTGATACATGTTTTTTCTTGGATTAAAATTTAACCAATATTGCCTCTGTCCCTTCCTACATCTGGCATTCTCTTTTCAAGTTTCTTATCTGGAAACAAACTCATTTTGTCCCTTCTACAAAAGCAGTCCTGGTCTCAGCCGTTACTTATGGCTGGGCACACTCTAGTTACAGCACATGAAAGAACATCAGCAGCGACTTAATGTAAATGGGACAGACTACTTGGGAATACGCTGGGGATTAGATGTTCAGAAGAACAAAGCACTGCTCTCTTTCCATCTGGCCACTTCATTTCACTGCCTGGTTGGGACCAGTACTTCTGAAATCTGGTTTGCAAAGTCAAATATTGATGTAATTTGTCTTGTTCTTAAAAGGCAGAGTAAACCTTGGAAGGTTTTAGTTGTGCGGAGTCACAGTCAAGCATGGAACAACTGAAAGAAATACTCTCTGCCAAGTTTGACAACTTTCTGATTGGTTAATTAAAAAAGCTAAGAAAATCTTTGGTTTAAGGTTTAGATTGAACTAAATAACTTTCCAAATTCCAGTTTTGACGTGAAAAAATAGGACTACTACATGTAGTTTGCATAATAATTTCCAGGCAGTGGAAAGGTTTGAAAGATGAGGATGAAAAAGTCCGAAGCTGCAAGCAAAGCTCCAGCCTGTACTGCTGGGATTTGTGTTCGCACAGCAGAGCTCTGTGATGGAACAGTGAAAAGCCGTATTTGATCAGACTCAGATTTGCAAAGTCATTGTGAATCTTAAGAATGAAAGATGCTGCCTAAAGAAGCTACTGCTATTACTCTTACTCGGAACAGCATCTGTGTTAGCAGCGTTGTATCGTTTTACCCAATGTCAGTATGTGATTAATGAATGCATTTGTCGTAGTAGGGTGATCCAAGCCCTGCTTTTACCTGGGCCATTGTTTTAAAAGATACTCTGGAGTTCTGAATAACAGCTCGATAACAGCTGTATTGTAGCATGAATGGAGAGAGGAAATAACTCCCATATAAAACATCATCATTTCAGGAAAAGCGTGTCTGGGTGAGTGTGTACTTTGTACACGGAGAGTGAATATCCCATCCTCTGCTGCTGACCCTAGCAGCACCTGGGCAAGATGGCCAGACCAATGGGCCTTGACTGGCCTTATGAAGTTCCACGTGATGTCCATGGGTGCTTGCTGCCAGGCATAGGCAGCTAAATCAGTGCCATCTGGGAAGCTGGACTGGTCGTGCCATCTCCTCACTCTTAACACACCCGTCCAGTCTGAGCCACAAATTGACCCCTATTGATCTGATTCAACTACGCTTCTGTGGAGTAGACAAACAGTGCAGTGGAATCCAGGGGCTCTAATTCACAGTACCTTATTTAGGTAATAATTCTTATTTGCGTTCATCACATTCATCAGCAGAACTTGAGGCTGCCTCCTGGCTTATATGCATCGCTGTTCCTGACAGGGGAACAACAAAGTATCTGCTCTGAAAAAAGTGTTTTAAGGATATTGATACTTGATACTTAATAGTTGCAAAAGTTAACTGTTAGAAAGAAGACTGTTTTCCAAATCAATGCCTCACACATTACTGTAAAATATATCGATTAAAAACAAAGCATAATGTTAGTCATTTAGTCAGTAGAGTGATGCAATACTGAAAGAAATTTATCCTTTGACTTTTGCATTAACCTTTTATTGACTGCTTGCATACTCATAATTAACACACACTTTAGCTAGCTTGGTTAATTTTAGCATCCTGATCAGTGTCCTCTAATGTAGCTGACACCCTGATCACCAACGTGGCAGTGCAGCCTGGGGGTCCTTAACCAGGCAACTGTCTGTCTCTGGGGATGTACACCTGCCCGTGGAGGAATTAGCCACCTTCCAAGGGAATGGTCATACAAATAGTCATATGGTCATACAAATGTTTGCCATGACTTAGTTGCACTTATATTAATATGCAGCTATTGGTATATATTAATGAGCAAAGTCCATTTGGAAAAAAGGGACATAAAGGGGATCAAAAATCTGTGACATTTACAAGGGAGAGGTAATGAGAATGTGCACTGCAACTGTAACTAATTGTTCCTTTAGAAATGGCCTTTTTAATTGAACCTGGCACAGGTCTTGATTGTTTTAGCAAGATGGTAGGAGCCTTGGAGTTTTATGCATTGTGCACTTCTTTAGACAAATCATCCTTTCTTTAATATGTTGATGAACATGTATCACCAAGGTATTGGAGCTAAATTTCTCTGAAATATGTTGTGGCAGTTTTTCTGTTCTGCTGCAAATAGGTATGAGAGATGCCTCTTGATTTGGCATCTGTTCTGTGTCTCAGAGCATGTGTTATTTTCACTCTTAACACATTTTGTGCATAGAATATATACATATTAGATCTACTATCTCTTGAAGATTTGACTTTATTAACTCAAATAACAGTTTTTATTTAATATATATTATTTTAATTAACTT